>NC_053389.1:397236644-397469144 GCF_905171765.1 Bufo bufo | reverse complement strand
GGGGAGCGGGGGAGCGGTATACTTACAGTCCGTGCGGCTCCCGGGGCGCTCCAGAATGACGTCAGAGCGCCCCATGCGCATGGATGACGTGATCCATGCGATCACGTGATCCATGCGCTTGGGGCGCCCTGACGTCACTCTGGAGCGCCCGGGGAGCCGCACGGACGGTAAGTACACTGCTCCCCCGCTCCCCGCTACACTTACCATGGCTGTCAGGACTTTAGCGTCCCGGCAGCCATGGTAACCACTCTGAAAAAGCTAAATGTCGGCTCCGGCAATGCGCCGAAACGACGTTTAGCTTAAGGCCGGATCCGGATCAATGCCTTCCAATGGGCATTAATTCCGGATCCGGCCTTGCGGCAAGTGTTCCGGATTTTTGGCCGGAGCAAAAAGCGCAGCATGCTGCGGTATTTTCTCCGGCCAACAAACGTTCCGTACCGGAACTGAAGACATCCTGATGCATCCTGAACGGATTACTCTCCATTCAGAATGCATTAGGATAATCCTGATCAGGATTCTTCCGGCATAGAGCCCCGACGACGGAACTCTATGCCGGAAGACAATAACGCAGGTGTGAAAGAGCCCTAAGATGTATGGTCACCTGTATCAGAAACATTCTCTGATAAACATAGTTAAATCAGATTAACTACTTTATTTAAACACACTAATTCAGATTGATAAATGTGTATGCAACTTTTTGGTCAATGTTGATTAAGTGATACAGTGCAGCATTAACTCATACACCTAGGAAAGAGGCAGAGCATGCCTTGTATATATCTGAGTTATCCCTAGGGCAAGTGCTATGGCATGAGTGTGGAACCATTGTGGCAATCCAACCAGTTTGACTTTGACCTAGACATAAGGACGTTATCCTGGTGGTTCCCTGGTATCCCATGTTCTTCACTGAAGGTAACCACTAGACTACAACCTCCTGAAATAATCCAGGTCTGGTTGACAGCTGACCTATATGGGTTAGAGACCCTGTTGTGGGAAACCGAGGGATCAAGCAAAACATAGGGGGTCATTTACTAACCCGAAATGCAACTTTACCCTGCTCACGCCAGGTCTAAAATAAGTGGGCGTGGTGTGGCAGAGGAAGGGGATGGGCCAGCATGCTGGTCTCATTTCCCATTTTCTACGCCTGGTTTAGGCGTAGAAAATAGTCTACATGTAAGAAAGCTAGGAAGCTGTCTTACATTTGGAAGCGGCGGTGGATCAGCTGAAGTTATGGAGAGGCCTAAATTATCCACAGATTGCCAGCCATTGGTTGGTGAAGATTAGGGTATGCGCTGGCCCCTTAAGAGCCTGAGGGAGCATGCGTGTGTCCTACTGGAGAAGGGACCTAGCTCACAAGAAGACCACAGCGTGCGAAGGGAGACAGAGAGCCCACCCGGATGAGTGCCCGTCTGCTAGGTCAAGACAGCAGGACAGTGTCCACAGCCGCTAGCAGCCACCGTAACTCAGTGTACCAGTTTTCCTTTAAACCCTGTACCAAACAGCGGACAAAATCAGGAAAAAAAGAAACAAATAAATTGGCTACAATAAAAATTCTGTAAAGCCATTTCTTAGTTACTAGCCGTTTCGGCGCTTTTTGTTTTCTAAAAATGGCAAACAGGAAACTGACATTACATTTCCCATGGGGGTTCTCACAAAGTTTGCTAGACTCTTATATGACAAATCTGCCTACATATGCAGTGCTAAATCCCACATGCCCTATATACCAGCATAACTAAGCAGACTTGCCATTCATGAATGTGGAAAACCTTGATGGCAACACCTATGGGAACTGTAATGGTAGAAATATCTTGTTAATTTTGGAGAACAGCAAAGAAAAAGAAAAAAGTTTTTTGTTTTTTTTTACAAGTTATGATATTGCCATAATAAAACTGATAATCATATTTTGTTAAATGGCAAACAGGAACAATGATCCATGTTTTTATTTTAAATCAGATATTTTTAGTAGACAATTTGTAATATTTAATACACAAAACAACATCAGCGCTTTCCCACCACCCACCCCATATACATTAACCCTTGGAGAGCCAAATCATAATAGACAGAAATAAAGGGAGGTTGTGTCTGTTAAAAGGGGTTGTCTCACTTCAGTAAGTGGCATTTATCATGTAGAGACAGTTAATACAAGGCACTTACTAATGTATTGTTATTATCTATATTGGTTTCTTTGCTGGCTGGATTCATTTTTCCATCACATTGTACACTGCTCATTTCCATGGTTACAGACCACCCTGCAATCCATCAGTGGTGGTTGTGCTTGCCAGAGAGGCTGGTATTTTTCCTTTAGTGTACAAGCACAGCCATCGCTGCTAGATTACAGGGTGGTCGTAACCATGGAAATGAGCACTATATAATGTGATGGAAAAATGAACCAAGTCAGCAAAGGAGACAATATGCGTAATAACAATACATAAGTGGCTTGTATTACTTTTCTCTACATGCTAAATGCAACTTACTGAAGTGAGACAACCCCTATATATATATTTTTTTTTTTGCAATATTTTTTTTCTTTTTCTGTCAACGTTCCCATATGAGGACTTGTTGTTTTCTAAGGATGGGTTCACATCACATTTATGCCTCCATTTCACATATACGTTAGAAGAAAGTGATACAAAAACGCAGCACACCATGTTCTTGTATCCCGCAGAGTCCGGAACTCTATGGTGAATGAATGCCACCGTTTGGCATCAGTCTGAGACATCCGTTTAATGTATACATTTTTTGTATATGTTAAATGGATGGGGAAAAAATGCAATGTAAACCCAGCATTAGGGACACCAATTGGGGTACATATAACTCATTAACTTTAATTACCATTTTTTGGATTATAATGAGAAAAAGGCAGTGCTATAATTGCTTTTAGCAGTTTAAATTTAGAACGTTCACCGTGAGGCATAACTAGTGTTACTGTTATTCTGTGGGGAAGTACGATTATAAAATTATTAATTATGATTATTTTTTTTTTACAACCTTTGCACAATAATAGCACGTCAAATTACGTTACCACATTCCAAGAGCCAGAACTTTTTTTTGTGCCACTTTAGCTGTATGGGGGCATGTTTTTTGCAGGGCAAGATGTCGTTTTTATTGGTACCAATTTTGGGACATATTAACATTTATTTTTTGGGGCGGGGTTAAATTGGAGAAAAACGAAAATAATGTTATATATAACGTTATCCTTTTTTATACAGGTTCTGGCAAGTAGGGTGTGATAACCTATGTGTGCATGTGCGTATTTTACCACTTTTTCTAAATAAAACCACTTTTTATGGGAAAAATTATTTTTTAATAAACTTTATTTTGTAGTTTTTTTTTGTTCCACTAGGAGACATCCCTTTTATAATGCACTGGAATACCTTGTATACCAATGCATTATAGTCCATCACTGATCAAGTGACAAGCTGTCTATTAGGCTGTGTCTGTGGCACAGTCTAATAGACGTACAGTCATGGAAGGCCTCGGGACCTTTGTTTGGTCCCAAGTTGCCATGGCACCACATAGTCATGCATTTGCAGGGAGCCGATGGTGACAGGAAGCCCTGTCCCTCTAACTGCCTAGATGCCACTTAGTAGTTTAGCAGCCAACATCAGTTATGTCAAATGCGCGGTTTCAGTCAGTGTAGGGCTCCTGTGGTGGTCTGGAGTGCTGCATCAGTGCAGCCTGTGAGGCCTGTTAAGTTCCTCCCGCCTGTGCCAGGATTAATGATGCAGGTGGCAGGGGCCAAACAGACTACACAGGTTGTAATAGAAGTATTGCCCACAGGAACAACACGGGACATTACAAATCAAGAAAGACAAACTAGTAAGACTGTATGAATTAGCAGCTACAAACATTATTAACTACTGTGAAGTGTGCCCCCCCCCCCCCCCCCCGGCAATGGAGGCGTGGCTTCACAGGGGCGTGATACAGTGGGCTTGTGCCCTGGATGTTTTCAGACCCTAGCAACGCCCCTGCCTGGACACATTATAACTTGAATTTAATTGGTCTGGCAAATCCCCACCTAAATGTGGGGTAATTGAAAGAAGCATCATACAATATTTTTCTCTTTACATCAGCTAATCTACACATGTCATGTGAAAAAAATTAAATTATAAAATTTTTATGATAAAGATAACTTACCACTTTACCCCCAGACTTCTGGTCAAATGGGACCATTGTGATTTGCCTTGTATCCCGCTGATAGGTGCAGTAATGTTTGACCCAGGAGGTTCCAAAGTGTCCTGCAATGAAGAGATTAGGATACTGCTTTAGTATTAAATTCCAGCATATAGGGGGAATTTATCATACGTGAATGTGAGGCTATTTTTTGGACTGGAGTTTCTTGCGCACCTGCACCAAATTTAGGAAAAAGGCGCTCGGTTTTATTGAATTTGTCATCAATTTTAGCCACTGTCAGTGAAAGAATGCCAGGGGGTTAGGTTGTCTGGCGTGGAGATGCAACTCTTTTTGCAACGTTGCACATCACATGTGAGACATAATGGTGTTCAAATCTGTAATCCTAACCAACTTTTCACTCCACCTTCGAAAGTGGTGAAGCTCATCAAAAGTCTGAACATTTTACCAATGTTGCATGAGACATCATTTGCTGTATTTTTACGCCACAAAACTGGCAGAGTAGATTTGATAAATGCCCCGATAGTCCATAAATCCATGTAGGTTATACACCTCAATGTTCTGTCCAATTCGATATGGCACATGTACATGTGATTCTTACTACTGGCATTCCAAAACTCTGTGCTGTAAAGAGTTTGTTGCTACATGCATGTAGGAATAAATGGCCTTCCATGACTACATGTAAACACTCTTTATATTCTTAGTTCCGTTCCTCATAATAGCCATACAAAAATAAAGTCAAATCTTTGCAAAAAAAAAAAACACAAAAAAATCCTAGTAAAAAATCTTGTGCTCATCTTACTATTACTGAAGTAGAAGCATCAAAGAATATCACATTAAATCATCCACAGGATGCAATTCCAAGCTCACATAGCAACTGGTGACTCAACATCAAATGTTTTATATAGTGCTATGTCAACTGAAAAATGGGGCTCTTTGAACGCAACAATTTAAAAAAAGTTTTGCAGTTAAGAGGTAAAACTGATATTTATCAAAAACATGGGTCAAACAAAGAACTAGGGCCCCTTTGCACACTTTAATCACAGTTGTATGAGGAGTATATGGAAAAGGCTCAGGAGCTAAGACTGGTCATTTAACCTCAGATGGTGCAGTCAATAGAGTCCGGCATATGAGCAATGAGAGAGGGTGGGACTATTAAATGTAATACAATAAAAAAAAAAATGGGTGGTTCATTTTTGTGATATAATTTTGGTGTAGTCTTCAACATCTACTTTGTGTGCGCGGATAGCACAGCAGACAACATAAAGCAACACTATCTCATGCATTAATCCACCCCCTCAAGGCGCAGTGCATTCATTTACTATAATGATAGAAGCCCTAGATACAAAGCATAGGAGACCCTCCTGAACGCCACCCAAGGGTAGACCACAGTGTCGCATATGCTCCCAACTAGGACTGGGCAATACGGTCTAAAAACTATATCGCAATATAATTTGAAGCATGTGCGATATAATGATATATCGTGATATATTGGTTTTCTTCTGTATGTATACAAATTACATGGCCATCATCATCCATGTCCCCCAGCCAGCGCCATCAGCCCAATGCCATTGCCATTATCCATGTCCCCCAGCCAGAGCCATCAGCCCCATGCCCTTGCCATCATCCATGTCCCCCAGCCAGCGCCATCAGCCCCATGCCATTGCCATTATCCATGTCCCCAACCAGCGCCATCAACCCCATGCCATTGCCACCATCATCCATGTCCCCCAGCCAGCGCCATTCGCCCCATGCCATTCCCACCATCATTATGTCCCCCAGCCAGCACCATCAGCCCCATGCTATTGCCATCATCATCATCATGTCCCCAGCCAGCGCCATCAGCCCCATGCCATTGCCACCATCATCCATGTCCCCCAGCCAGCGCCGTCAGCCCAATGCCATTGCCATTATCCATGTCCCCCAGCCAGCGCCATCAGCCCCATGCCATTGCCATTATCCATGTCCCCCAACCAGCGCCATCAACCCCATGCCATTGCCACCATCATCCATGTCCCCCAGCCAGCACCATTCGCCCCATGCCATTCCCACCATCATTATGTCCCCCAGCCAGCACCATCAGCCCCATGCTATTGCCATCATCATCATGTCCCCAGCCAGCGCCATCAGCCCCATGCCATTGCCACCATCATCCATGTCCCCCAGCCAGCGCCGTCAGCCCAATGCCATTGCCATTATCCATGTCCCCCAGCCAGAGCCATCAGCCCCATGCCCTTGCCATCATCCATGTCCCCCAGTCAGCGCCATCAGCCCCATGCCATTGCCATTATCCATGTCCCCCAACCAGCGCCATCAACCCCATGCCATTGTCACCATCATCCATGTCCCCCAGCCAGCGCCATTCGCCCCATGCCATTGCCATCATCCATGTCCCCCAGCCAGCGCCATCCGCCCCATGCCATTGCCATTATCCATGTCCCCCAGGCAGCGCCATCAGCCCCATGCCATTGCCACCATCATCCATGTCCCCCAGCCAGCGCCATCAGCCCCATGCCATTGCCATCATCTATGTCCCCCCAGCCAGCGCCATCAGCCCCATGCCAATTGCCATCATCCATGTCCCCCAGCCAGCGCCATCAGCCCCATGCCATTGCCACCATCATCCATGTCCCCCAGCCAGCGCCGTCAGCCCAATGCCATTGCCATTATCCATGTCCCCCAGCCAGCGCCATCAGCCCCATGCCATTGCCATTATCCATGTCCCCCAACCAGCGCCATCAACCCCATGCCATTGCCACCATCATCCATGTCCCCCAGCCAGCGCCATTCGCCCCATGCCATTCCCACCATCATTATGTCCCCCAGCCAGCACCATCAGCCCCATGCTATTGCCATCATCATCATGTCCCCAGCCAGCGCCATCAGCCCCATGCCATTGCCACCATCATCCATGTCCCCCAGCCAGCGCCGTCAGCCCAATGCCATTGCCATTATCCATGTCCCCCAGCCAGAGCCATCAGCCCCATGCCCTTGCCATCATCCATGTCCCCCAGTCAGCGCCATCAGCCCCATGCCATTGCCATTATCCATGTCCCCCAACCAGCGCCATCAACCCCATGCCATTGTCACCATCATCCATGTCCCCCAGCCAGCGCCATTCGCCCCATGCCATTGCCATCATCCATGTCCCCCAGCCAGCGCCATCCGCCCCATGCCATTGCCATTATCCATGTCCCCCAGGCAGCGCCATCAGCCCCATGCCATTGCCACCATCATCCATGTCCCCCAGCCAGCGCCATCAGCCCCATGCCATTGCCATCATCTATGTCCCCCCAGCCAGCGCCATCAGCCCCATGCCAATTGCCATCATCCATGTCCCCCAGCCAGCGCCATCAGCTCCATGCCATTCCCACCATCATTATGTCCCCCAGCCAGCACCATCAGCCCCATGCTATTGCCATCATCATCATGTCCCCCAGCCAGAGCCATCAGCCCCATGCCATAGACATCCACTGACCCCCCCCCCCCCCCCCCCCCCCCAATAGATTCAGGCTCCTGCTAATATACTTACCTTTCCTGCAGGGTACGTGGCTGGCTGATGATCATCCTTGTCCCCCAGCCAGCGCCATCAGCCCCATTCCATTGCCATCATCCATGTCTCCCAGCCAGCGCCATCAGCCCCATGCCATTGCCATCATCCATGTCCCCAGCCAGCGCCATCAGCCCCATGCCATTGCCACCATCATCATGTCTCCCAGCCAGCGCCATCAGCCCCATGCCAGAGCTATCCACCCACTGACCCGCCCACCCCCCATTAGATTCGGGCCCCTGTTAACACTTACCTTTCCTGCAGGGTACGTGGCTGGCTGATGGAGTCCACAGGAGACGGACCGAGTCTTCTTCCCAGCATGCACTGGGGGGGACCTGACATCACACACACAGCGCCAGCCAGCGTGCTGACGATGTGCGAACGCAAGGCCCTGCGCGGTGAGTGATAAGCTTCTTCAATTCACTACCGCTCCGTGGTCATCTATCGCGATATGGCGATATAACTAAAAATTTATGACGATAATATCGTACATCGTTTATATCGCCCACCCCTACTCCCAACACTAGAGTAAGACAAATCACCGTATACAGCCAAGTCCGGCGAGTACTAGACATGGTCCGCCCTGTATGTGTCAAAGGGCGCCGGCAACGCAATCTTCCTGCGCTGCGCCGCCGGCGTCCTACCTCTCTCCCTGGTAACAGGGGCAGAGCAGACCCGACCGCGCTCCTGCTGTCTGTGCGGTCGGCGTTCTCCGTTCCCCTGGCAACAGTATCAGGCTGAGCACCGAGCTGGCCACTCGGTGCTCGGCTTTTGTTCCTGACCCGACCTCGTCTGCTTTTGTGTACTGACGTGACCTCCAGGTTTGACCCTCGGCTTCTACTCTGACCTGTCCTTGCTATTCCTTGTATACTTACGTGACATCCTGGTTTGACCCTAGGCGTGTTGGTTACCGTCCTTGTTAGCCCAGTTCGCCAACGTTAGTGTTTATCTCTGGCATTTCAGTATTGCTCCTGACACTTTACGTGACTTCGGTTCCATCTGCAGGGTTCCCTCCTACTGCCTGGCTATATTCTGTCTCTGTCCGCTCCGCCTCTCTGCTCTTACAGAGGTTGGGGACCGTCGCCCAGTTACACCCCATTGCTTAGGATGGGTAATGTAAGTAGGCAGGGACAGAGGCGTGGGTGGCAGCTAGTGGGTGCACTTCCTCTTCTCCACTCCCTAATTCATGACAGAATGTACCTGAAGTGAATGAGTTACCCAGTCCCTTGCAAGTGACCTCCAGCTTTTTAATGGACTCTGTTCCACAAAGAAGCTCAAAGTCCTCACCCTCCCACACTCCTCGCGCCAGTGTCGCCCAAGTTGTACACACGGTCAGCCATTGGGGATTTCCCCGAAAAGAGTGTTAATAAAGGATACTACTATGATCCAGGGTGTGTGGAGTTCCCCACTGGCTGACTGTGTATACAGCTTGGGTGACACACTGGCACATGGGGTGTGGGACTAAGGCTTTGAGGTTCCCACTGCAGTTGACACCCCCCAACCCCCCCCCTTCCCCCTCGGTGGAATTAGTGCTGGGTCTAGCGCCACCAATTTTATTGATATTTTATCTGTTTTACAGTCCTTGGATGACACCAAGACCCATGGTTGCTGTTTGGAAGACTGCTGACCACGACCGTTTATCCCGACATGTGTACTACATCTGTATTGTATCTTAGCAACTATCCCCTGAGCTACCATGAGTGTGTGCATGACGATCTTTTACTTTTATTCCCTTTCTGTTGGGGCCCACATTACGTCTCTCCATTTTTAAAATGTTTCTTTTTTTTGTGTTCCCTCCCACTTTAACAAACTGCTTACAAGTTAACAGAGCTGTATGCTACTACACAGTATATGCAGTATAATAAAGAGCAGTAGAGTATCAAAAAAAAAAAAAAAGTTATTGGTAACTATTAGAATCCTGAACAGGTAAAAGATATGCAGAATATTTCTGCCCCTGACTATATTGGTAACCAGGAAAACACTTGAAAATAATTTGGAATTTATTTAAACATTTTTGTACTCACTCTTCTCCTGTATATACAGGTAACCTTCCATTGTGTAAGGACTCAAAGTTTGTTGTTCATGAGGGTTTTCTTTCATCTTTTGCATCAAAGCCTCCACCTCAGACCTTGTTCCTTCAAAACGATCCCGAGTCTATAAAATATAGTAAACCATCAATTCTATCAAACGGGAAAAAATAAACATTTGGAGTGGACATGTGATAAGTTTCATGTTACCCCAAATCCTAGGATGACTATTCACTGAGGTTTTTTCTTCCATTCAGTAAATTTGAGTGTAACCAGTGTTATACAACTATTAGCACTCAATCGGCTAGACACCAGAGGGTATTTTCTGACTATTACAACTAGCAAAATGCAAAACAAAGATTTAACGTAGGCACTCCTTACATTCTGGATACTGATGGTGAGCTGGGTCTTGAAGTCACTGAAGTCTTTGGCCAGCTCATAGCCATGATGGTAAAATGTGAAGAGTCCTTGCAAAAAGGCAAGAAGCTGAAAACAAAAAAAAATAACAATGCTGTGAATGGCCGTTCACATGCTATGAATCACTTTAGAAATAAATAAAACCTGAAGGTTGATACATAAAAGAAAAACATATAGATAAAGCAAGACACCCTGCAATAAAAAACATAAAGTAGCCCCAAAGTGGGCAATATATACTGTACCTCTAATAATTAGTTAATTTTTTTCACATGGTTTCTATATGAACCAGTATGGGAGAAATTGTGCCACGTAGCATCACATGCTGTATAAGGGAAGATTCACAAGGGTTTGTTGTAGACATTTCTTTGACTACAAAATCTGTTCCATTCATCTGAATGTTTTTTTTTCTTCTGTGGCATGCGTTTGGATTTTCAGAATACCCATTCATATGAGTGGGAAATATGCAGAAATATCTACAACAAACAAGTGAACATACCCTTATGCCTTATTCACACAGTCAGTGATTTCCATCAATGATTTTGAACCAGAACCAGGTGCGGCTCTAAACACAGAACAGGCGCAGATCTTTCCCTCATACCTTATGTCTGTGGAGGCTCCACATCACTTAGCAAACACTGACGTGGTGTCACATACTGCATTAAAACAGTTACAAAAAAGCTGTGTATGACACCACGCTTACGGAGGAATAGATGTCTCATGGAAGCACCATAATGCAGCAAACAATGTGCCTACAGATTTTATGGTCCAGTAAAAGCTACAAATGGTGTACACAGGCTTCATGGATTGGAAAATGATATATAGTAAGTCAGCACAACCACTACACAGTGGAGGTAGTTGTCTACTTCTGGCTCCATCCACTGTGTTACTGCCACAAACAGCTGATCGGTGGGAGTACCGAATGTCGGATCTGATACTGTTGACCTAACCTGAGGATCAATAGACAACAAAAAAAGGAAGGTTTAAGGCTAGTTTATGCAATGGAGCTCTTGCTGTAGAGTTTCAATGACACAAATTCGCTCAAAGCAAGAAAATTTGGCTTGCGTTAAATAACACAAGTGGCATCAAGAATGGTGAGACAGGTGTCACAACTACAGTCTGGCACTGGGATCACCTAAATCTGTGGCCAGAGCAGAAGGGTGAATGTCACACAATAGGCTGGGGCCTTTTCTCCATTCTGCATTTGTCACCGTGAAGAATGTAAGAAACTGTACTGGACCATGAACAGAATAGTGAAAGATGGGAAAAACTTCATGGGAGACTAGAAAAATGAAGAGGGTCCCAAACATGCAGCCCTAAACATGCACCAGGATGCTGCAACTTAGGCCACAGACCCTAGAGCAGTGGTGGCGAACCTTTTACAGACCGAGTGCCCAAACTGCAACCCAAAACCCACTTATTTATCGCAAAGTGCCAAGATGGAAATTTACCCTGAATACCAATACAATATATCTTCCATGTACTTTATCATTTAGCTATAATAGCCTGCCTAGATTCAATGTGCTGCCTGTGCCGTTCATAGTGCGCCCTGCGCTGATGAATGGCAGGAAAAGTCTAAGGCATATTGGTACACCATATGCCTTAGTGCGGGTACCCACAGAGAGGGCTCTGAGTGCCGCCTCTGGCACCCGTGCCATAGGTTCGCCACCACTGCCCTAGAGGCTTGTGGCCTGCATCACAGATAGCAGCAGCAAATGGGGGCAGTATTTTTTTGTTTAATGTCAGCACTATTGAGGACACTATGAGGGGGACATTAATACAGGTCGGAGCACTAACAGGGGTATTATAACAAAGAAGGCACTGCAAAAGGGGGCATAATACAGGCTGGAACAATAAAGGGGGCATTAGAATACAGAAAACACTCAGGGGCACTACATGGGGGATTATAACTGCAGGAGGGCACTATATGGGGGTTATAATGGCAGAAGGGCATCAAAACTACATGGACAATTACAGAGTACATTATAGGAGGGCTTTATAAATATTGGGGATGATACAGGGGGCATTATAACTACTGGAGCTACTACAGGGGGCATTTCTAACTAATGCAGACAGGGGACGACATCACGACTGTGGGCTCTATAGGGGTGCCTTATAGAGGAGCCTTGGTACTGCTGGGGGCACTATAGAGGGCCTTGTTTCTACTGGGGGCACTGTGGGAGGATTATTGTGCACAATATGGAGGACATTGCTACTAATGGAAGCATTCTTGGGGAGCATTCTTGGGGGTACTGCAGAGGCACCATTACCATTGAGAGCAGCCTGGGAGCACTATTACTATGGCGGACTATCTGTATGGTATAGTCGCCAAGGCGGTCAGCTCCGAATGGAGAACACATGACTGGATTTAATAGGTATGTGGTGGTGTATCCTATTAACAATTTTTTTATTGTATCGTATTTGAAATTAATGTAGCCCATCAACCTGAAATTTTTTCTATGTGCGGCTCATATATCTGGCAGAGTTTGAGACCCATAATGTGAAAGGTGTTTTAGTAGGAAAGTGTCCACTAGAACATGAAACTGTTAGCCAGGATGCTTAGGTGGAGTTTCTTTCCTCTGAACTAGAAGAGATAATACTACTCAGCATACGTGAATGGTCACTAGTCCGTGGGTACAGAGATTCACAATTCTCTCAGCATTTATCATCACCCATAAAAATCTATTGTGGAATACAACTTTAAATCACGTAAATCAGAAAGACCTTCGATCCTTTAACCCCTTAAGGACGCAGGGCGTATCGGTACGCCCTATTTCCCGAGTCCTTAAGGACTCAGGGCGTACCGGTACGTCCTAACTTGAAATCAGTATTCCGGCGCCCGAGGGGTTAAACGGAACGGGATTTCGGCTGAAATCCTTCAGCCGGCATCCTGTGACAACGCCAGGGGGGGTCATGTGACCCCCCCGTGTCGGCGATCGCAGCAAACCGCAGGTCAATTCAGACCTGCGGTTTGCTGCGCTTTTTGCAGTTTCTGATGCCCGCGGTCCCTGACCGCGGGGATCAGAAACTTTTGAGTGCCTATAATCTATATTTTTCACCCCCCCCTGCACCCCTGCACGATTTTATGCCGGCGGGTGGTGCGGGGGGGGGTGTCGCATGCGGTGGGGGCGTTGCGGGAGGCGGGCGGTGCGGCAGGCGGGATCGCGATCCCCCGCCCGCCTCCCCATGAATGATCGTTGGTGTCTAGTGGTTATTCCAGGGTGCCAGCACATTGCTGGCACCCTGGTATAAACGGCTGACATCTGTGCAGATGTCAGCCGTTTAACCCTTTCCATACCGCGGTCCGTACGGACCGCTGTATGGAAAAAGTTAACTGTCGTCGGTCAGGGAGCTCCCTCCCTCTCCATCGGGGGGCTGCTGTGCCTTTGCAGCCCCCCGATGGAGAGGGAGAGAGCTCCCAGAGAGCCCCCCTCAGCCCCGTGCTTACCCTTCCCCGTCTGCGAAGTTCTGAGCAGACGGGGAGGGTTCCCATGGCAACAGGACGCCTGCTCAGGCGTCCTGCTGTCCATGGTGCTGAACAGATCTGTGCTAAAAGCACAGATCTGTTCAGTGTAAGTAAAATACAGTACAGAACAATATATATTGTTCTGTACTGTATTATACAGACATCAGACCCACTGGATCTTCCAGAACCAAGTGGGTCTGGGTCAAAAAAAAAGTGAAAAAAAGTGAAAAAAGTTAAGATAAAAAAAAAACATTCATCACTGAATAAAAATTAAAAAAATTAAATACACTACACATATTAGGTATCGCCGCGTCCGTAACGACCTGATCTATAAAACGGTCATGTTACTTTCCCCGCACGGTGAACGCCATAAAAATAAAAAAATAAAAACTATGAGAAAATTAAAATTTTGCCCACCTTACTTCCCAAAAAAGGTAATAAAAGTGATCAAAAAAGTCATATGTACGCCAAAATAGTACCAATCAAACCGTCATCTCATCCCGCAAAAATCATACCCTACCCAAGATAATCGCCCAAAAACTGAAAAAACTATGGCTCTCAGACTAAAGAAACACTAAAACATGATTTTTTTTGTTTCAAAAATGAAATCATTGTGTAAAACTTACATAAATAAAAATAAAGTATACATATTAGGTATCGCCGCGTCCGTATCAACCGGCTCTATAAGAATATCACATGATCTAACCCCTCAGGTGACCACCGTAAAAAATAAAAAATAAAAACGGTGTAAAAAAAGCCATTTTTTGTCATCTTACGTCACAAAAAGTGTAATAACAAGCGATCAAAAAGTCATATGCACCCCAAAATAGTGCCAATTAAACCGTCATCTCATCCCGCAAAAAATGAGACCCTACTCAAGATAATCGCCCAAAAACTGAAAAAACTATGGCTCTTAGACTATGGAGACACTAAAACTTTTTTTGGTTTTAAAAAGGAAGTTATTGTATAAAACTTATATAAATAAAAAAAATTGTATACATATTAGGTATCGCCGCGTCCGTGACAACCTGCTCTATGAAATTACCACATGATCTAACCTGTCAGATGAATGTTGTAAATAACAAAAAAAAAAAAAAAGTGCCAAAAAAGCTATTTCTTGTTACCTTGCCGCACAAAAAGTGTAATATAGAGCAACCAAAAATCATATGTACCCTAAACTAGTACCAACAAAGCTGCCACCTTATTCCGTACTTTCTAAAATGGGGTCACTTTTTTGGAGTTTCCACTCTAGGGGTGCATCAGGGGGGCTTCAAATGGGACATGGTGTCAAAAAAACCAGTCCAGCAAAACCTGCCTTCCAAAAACCGTATGGCATTCCTTTCCTTCTGCGCCCTGCCGTGTGCCCGTACAGCGGTTTACGAACACATATTAGGTGTTTCTGTAAACTACAGAATCAGGGCCATAAATAATGAGTTTTGTTTGGCTGTTAACCCTTGCTTTGTTACTGGAAAAAAAATATTAAAATGGAAAATCTGCCAAAAAAGTGAAATTTTTAAATTGTATCTCTATTTTCCATTAAATCTTGTGCAACACCTAAAGGGTTAACAAAGTTTGTAAAATCAGTTTTGAATACCTTGAGGGGTGTAGTTTCTTAGATGGGGTCACTTTTATGGAGTTTCTACTCTAGGGGTGCATCAGGGGGGGCTTCAAATGGGACATGGTGTCAAAAAAACAGTCCAGCAAAATCTGGCTTCCAAAAACCAAACGGCGCACCTTTCACTCTACGCCCCGCTGTGTGGCCGTACAGTAGTTTACGGCCACATATGGGGTGTTTCTGTAAACGGCAGAGTCAGGGCAATAAAGATACAGTCTTGTTTGGCTGTTAACCCTTGCTTTGTTAGTGGAAAAAATGGGTTAAAATGGAAAATTAGGCAAAAAAATGAAATTCTCAAATTTCATCCCCATTTGCCAATAACTCTTGTGCAACACCTAAAGGGTTAACAAAGTTTGTAAAATCAGTTTTGAATACCTTGAGGGGTGTAGTTTCTTAGATGGGATCACTTTTATGGAGTTTCTACTCTAGGGGTGCATCAGGGGGCTTCAAATGGGACATGGTGTCAAAAAAACAGTCCAGCAAAATCAGCCCTCCAAAAACCAAACGGCGCACCTTTCCCTCTACGCCCTACTGTGTGCCCGTACAGTAGTTTACGGCCACATATGGGGTGTTTCTGTAAACGGCAGAGTCAGGGCAATAAAGATACAGTCTTGTTTAGCTGTTAACCCTTGCTTTGTTAGTGGAAAAAATGGGTTAAAATGGAAAATTAGGCAAACAAATGAAATTCTCAAATTTCATCCCCATTTGCCAATAACTCTTGTGCAATACCTAAAGGGTTAACGAAGCTTGTAAAATCAGTTTTGAATACCTTGAGGGGTGTAGTTTATAGAATGGGGTCATTTTTGGGCGGTTTCTATTATGTATGCCTCGCAAAGTGACTTCAGACCTGTAGTGGTCCCTAAAAATTTGTTTTTTGTAAATTTCTGAAAAATTTCAAGATTTGCTTCTAAACTTCTAAGCCTTATAACATCCCCAAAAAATAAAATATCAATCCCAAAATGCTACAAACATGAAGTAGACATATGGGGAATGTAAAGTCATCAAAATTTTTGGGGGTATTACTATGTATTACAGAAGTAGAGAAACTGAAACTTTGAAATTTTGCAAATTTTTCAAAATTTTTGGTAAATATGGTATTTTTTTATGCAAAAAAATTTACTTTTTTGACCCAATTTTAGCAGTGTCATGAAGTACAATATGTGACGAAAAAACAATCTCAGAACGGCCTGGATAAGTCAAAGCGTTTTAAAGTTATCAGCACTTAAAGTGACACTGGTCAGATTTGCAAAAAATGGCCAAGTCCTTAAGGTGAAATAGGGCTGAGTCCTTAAGGGGTTAAGCTAGGGATCGACCGATCTAGATTTTTTTAGAGCAGATACCGATAACCTGTGAACTTTCAGGCCGATAACTTATACCGATATTCTGTGCATTTTCATTTAAAAAAAAAAAAAAAAAAACATTTTTGTTACAGCGTTCACCACACATTTTTTTTTTTATAGCTTAGGCCTCTTTCACACTTGCGTTGTTGGGATCCGGCATGCACTTCCGTTGCCGGAGGTGCCTGCCGGATCCGTAACAACGCAAGTGTACTGAAAGCATTTGAAGACGGAACCGTCTTCCAAATGCTTTCAGTGTTACTATGGCAGCCAGGACGCTATTAAAGTCCTGGTTGCCATAGTAGGAGCGGGGAGCGGGGGAGCGGTATACTTACAGTCCGTGCGGCTCCCGGGGCGCTCCAGAGTGACGTCAGAGCGCCCCATGCGCATGGATGACGTGATCCATGTGATCACATGATCCATGAGCTTGGGGCGCCCTGACGTCACTCTGGAGCGCCCGGGGAGCCGCACGGACGGTAAGTACACTGCTCCCCTGCTCCCCGCTACACTTACCATGGCTGTCAGGACTTTAGCGTCCCGGCAGCCATGGTAACCACTCTGAAAAAGCTAAATGTCGGCTCCGGCAATGCGCCGAAACGACGTTTAGCTTAAAGCCGGATCCGGATCAATGCCTTTCAATGGGCATTGATCCCGGATCCGGCCTTGCGGCAAGTGTTCCGGATTTTTAGCCGGAGCAAAAAGCGCAGCATGCTGCGGTATTTTCTCCGGCCAAAAAACGTTCCGTACCGGAACTGAAGACATCCTGATGCATCCTGAACGGATTTCACTCCATTCAGAATGCATTAGGATAATCCTGATCAGTATTCTTCCGGCATAGAGTCCCGACGACGGAACTCTATGCCGGAAGACAAGAACGCAGATGTGAAAGAGCCCTTAATAGTTTGGACTTTTTGGATGTGGAAATAGGTGATATGTTTATTTATTGTTTAGATATTTTATATGTAAAATTGGTAAAGGGGGTGATTTATACTTAATATTTTGGTGTTTTGTTTTTTTTACTGTTTATTTATTAACCATTTCCTCCCTTAGGGGCTAGAACCTGGGATCTTTTACTACCTTGTCCTATTCACTCTAATAGAGCTCTATTAGGGTGAATAGGACTTCACACTCTCCCTGCTGCCCTGTGCCTAGTACACACAATATCAGGGAGCTTACCATGGCAGCCAGGGATTCAGTAGCATCCTGGCTGCCATGGTAACCGATCAGTGCCCCAGGATTACACTGCTGTGTCTCCCATCACAACTGCCACTGTACCGCCAATGAAGAGGAGGGGAGGGCACTGCGCCACCAATATTTTTAATAACGTTTAATACAGGAGGCGGGTGTGTCGGCGCAGAATCACACCCGCCGATCAGCGGCAGCAATTAACCCCTCAGGTGCAGCATATGAGGGGTTAACTGCCACTGATCGCAGCTTCCTGTCATAGGCTGGGCACCGCCTCCTGAATTTGTATTAGACGTTAATTATCATTGGTGGCGCAGTGTGCCCGCCCCTCCTCTTCCCGTCTCTCCTCATAGGCAGCACGGCACAGGGGGAGAGAGTGACTCCTCCCCTGTGCTGCTGAGTGAACATGAGTGCACTGACAGCAGCGCGCTCATGTTCTGTGAAAGCGCGTGACGCATTATCGGCATATCGGCAAGGTTAGATGCAGATACCAATAACTTTGAAAATCATGAATATCGGTAACTCCGATAATCGGTCGATCCCTACTTTAAGCATGGGCAGACATATAGTATCACTGGTGAAGATGCACAGAGATCTTGTAGGCAGGGTAGCCTATTCCACTACAAGAAAGGGCTGCAAGGTTCTCTCGGCTCAAAATTACTGATGGGTTCTGATCCATCTGATGAAGGAATTACAACATATTCAATAAAATGTCTTCTCATGGATTGTTGGTGGTTCAGAAAACGGTGGCTGCAATGTAACCAATGTCAATTAGAAAGCAGCCTTCATTTTACGTGGACTTGCTGGTTAATATGATTTTGATATGTGTTTACCAGTAAATTCTCTTTGGAATGCCTGTTTACTGATCTCTGCACAAGTAACCGGAAACATATACACAGAATTAATGGTCTTGGTTAATCTGCAAGCTATTTATATAGCTGTTGTGTACTAGTTTCAACCAGAGGGTCTGTTCTCTTGTGTGAACAGGAAATGGGCAGCAGAAGAGGATCTTCAGCTCAAAATCCATGTGAACATAAAACCTAAGTCACATAGGAAATACATTCAGCACTACTTACTTCCTGCACTACAAAGAACATGTGAAACTTTAACTGATCAAACGTTATGTCCATGAAAATGATGCTATTCTACAGTGATAAAAAAAAATGTGTTAAAAACCAAAATCAATCATTTAACCTAAAGAGGGTCCAATAGGAGGCCCCCCTAATAGCTGGCATTATTGGTACTTCCATAGTTAACCCCTAAAGGACTGAGCATATTTACATTTTTTATTTTCCCCCCACATTCCGATAGCCATAACTTTCATTTTTCCATTCATGTAGCCATATGAGAGCTTATTTTTTGCAGGACAAGATGCAATTAATTTAATTGCACAATTTAATTTACCATGTCTTGTACTGGAAGACAGGAGAAAAATTCTTTGTGTGGTAAAATAAAAAAAAATAAAACTAAATTCCACCAAGGTTTTTTGGGTTTTGTCATTACGGTGTTAAATGTACACAAAAAAATAACATGACGTCCTTATTCTGCAGCTAAATACGATTATGGTGACAGCATATTTGCATAGTTTTAATTTTATTACTTAAAAAAAAAAAAAAAAAAAACTTGGAAAAAAAATCTACATTTTTTTTGCATTGCCATTTTCTGACAGCCATAACTTTTTTATATTTTAGTCTACAGAGCTGTATGAGGGCTTGTTTTTTTTCTGGACAAACTAGTTTTTATTGGTATCATTTTTGTGGTACATACGACTTTTTGAGAACTGTTATTTAACGTTTTTGGGGGGACAAGGTGACAAAAAAATGCTGAATCACATGTTTTTATAGTTTTTTTCTGTTACGGTGTTCACAGGACATTTTTAAAGATCTTTTAATAGTTGAGACATTTCTGGACACAGTGATATGTTTAAATAAACATTATTATTTTATTTTTTTTAATATGTAAAATTGAGAAAGAGGGGTGATCTAAATCTTTGCTAGTTTTGGGTTTTTGTTTTTTTTGTTTGTTTGTTTTTTAAACTTTTTTTCTCATATACAGCTGAGCAAGCAGTTTACCATGGCAGGCCTGGGATCCTGCAGCAGAGCCCAGGCTGTCATGGGAACAAATTGGAACCCTGCGATATCACTGCAGGGCCCATGATTAAAAGGCTTAGGGAGCCGCATCCCTCTGCCAAACCTACAGATGACGTGATCGCAGTTGAACGTGGCATATTACACAGCCAGCACCCACCGCGTATGCAGCGGGCTCAGCAGCAGCCTGCCCCATACAATTCCCTGTGCATAATGCCGTACATGTATGCGTTAAGGAGTTAAATACATTATTACTTACATTTTACTTTTGTTTTCTATCCTAATGGTCCACTGTACTAGTTGTACTAATGGAATTGAATGTACGAGACATGTATGGGCGACTTTTGTGAGATTTCTTATTGGCTTTGTTTTTAATCTTTTGATAACAAATAAGACATATTGATATTTCTGTGATTAACAAATAGAAGCATTCTAAGCTCTGAAGAGACGATCACATTTGTTTCATATGACTAAGGGCTCATGCACACAAACGTAATTTTATTTCAGTGTCTGTTCCATTTCTTTTGCAAACCGTATGCGGAACCATTTATTTCAACAGGTCCGGGAAAAAAAAAAAAAAGGTACTCCGTGTGCCTACATTTCGACATAGACAAAAAATATCTCTAATGCCTCATGCATGACTGTATCCATTCTGCGTTCCCCAAATCACGGATGCGCTAACTACAGATGCCGTTTGTGTTGCATCCCCATTTTTTGTGGGTTCATTGACTTCAATGAGTCTTCAAAGGGTCTGCATTTTGTGGACAAGTATCTGTATCATGTTCTATCTGTTTGCAGAACTGACATCCCATGTGCTGTCTGCATCTGTATGTTTGGTCTGAAAAATGGTAGAAAATGTCAGCAAAATGCAGACCACAGATCTATTTAAAACAATGGGTCCGCAAATAAAATGTGGACAGCACAGACTGTATCCATATTTTGCAGGTCCACAAAACAGACACAATTGCGTGCATGGGGCCCTAGTTAGATATTACTTGACATGCTAAACTGTATTCATGAAGGCCATAAAGAAGTGACTAATCAAACAAAACTAAAACTTTCGACAGATTCTCTCCATTAAACAAAAATGGTACAATATCTCTCAAACTTACCGGCTCCACAAACTCAAACATTTTTCGCTCTTGAACTTCATGGACTTTCAAAACATACTCCAGCGATACTTCATAGAAATGCTGCCTCATTTGGTCCACCTGGCTGTCAGCCTGCAACACAAAATGGACCCATTACTCAAAGAGCACCAAGAAATCACATACTGAAAGTTACATAGACACAAAACAGCTACCGTAATTTGCAAAACAGAAACAGCTTTCATCTTCAGGGGTTTTATGGCTCTGGTGCGCTAAGGCTTCGTTCACATCACCGTTCTGGCTTTTCATTCTCCTGCTCCGTCTAGGAGCAGGAGAACGGAAAGGACGCCAAACTGAGTCAAACGGAGCCCTTAGGACCCCATAGATTATAATGGGGTCCTTTATGTTTCCGCTCAGAAGATGATTTTTAAGCGGAGACAAAAGTCCTGCATGCAAGACTTTTGTCTCCGCTTAAAAATCATTTTCTGAGCGGAAACATAACGGACCCCATTTGACTCAGTTTGGCGTCAGTTATGTGCCTTTTCCGTCCTTTCCGTTCTCCTGCTCCTAGACGGAGCAGGAGAACGGAAAGCCAGAACGGTGATGTGAACGTAGCCTAAACCTCAACTATTATTTTTTACTAGGCATATGCGTTTTCAGTTACTGTCTGTTACAGTAACAATCTGGTCCTTGGGTACTTGTCTGTTAATGGAGACAGGGAACAGACCAAGTATTGACTCTTCCTCTTTATGGATTATTACAGCATACAAGTGTACTTTCATATCACAGATGTGTTTTTACAGTGTGCAAGTGTTTTTACAGTTTTCACAGTGAATACACATTCTAGTATGATAGGAACAAGCATTTTGTAGACATGTACATCATAGGCTACTTTCACACTAGCGTTCGGGGCTCCGCTTGTGAGTTCCGTTTGAAGGCTCTCACAAGCGGCCCCGAACGGATCCGTACAGCCCCAATGCATTCTGAGTGGATGCGGATCCGCTCAGAATGCATCAGTTTGGCACCGTTTGGCCTCCGCTCCGCTCAGCAGGCGGACACCCGAACGCAGCTTGCAGCGTTTTCGTGTCCGCCTGGCCGTGCGGAGCCAAACGGATCCGTCCAGACTTACAATGCAAGTCAATGGGGACGGATCCGTTTGACATTGACACAATATGGTGCAATTTCAAACGGATCCGTCCCCCATTGACTTTCAATGTAAAGTCAGGATTATACCATCAGATCGGAGTTTTCTCCAATCCGATGGTATATTTTAACTTGAAGCGTCCCCATCATCATGGGAACTCCTCTATGTTAGAATATACCATCGGATTTGAGTTACATCGTGAAACTCAAATCCGACAGTATATTCTAACACAGAGGCGTTCCCATGGTGATGGGGACGCTTCAAGTTAGAATATACTGAGAACTGTGTACATGACTGCCCCCTGCTGCCTGGCAGGTGCTGCCAGGCAGCAGGGGGCAGACCCCCCCCCCCCCCCTCCTGTATTTAACTTATTGGTGGCCAGTGCGGCCCCCCCTCCCTCCCCAGTATTAATTGTAAGCAGTGCGGCCCCCCTCCCTCTATATTCATCGGTGGCCAGCGTGGATATTAAATATGACCAGTGCGGTCTCCCCCTCCCTCCCCAGTATTAAATATGAGCAGTGCGGTCTCCCCCTCCCTCCCTCCCCAGTATTAAATATGAGCAGTGCGGCCTCCCCCTCCCTCTATTCATTGGTGGCCAGTGCGGATTCAAAGTATTGTGATCAGTGCGGCCTCTCCTCCCTCCCCCCCCATCATTGGTGGCAGCGGAGAGTACCGATCGGAGTCCCAGTTTAAATCGCTGGGGCTCCGATCGGTTACCATGGCAGCCAAGACGCTATTGCAGTCTTGGCTGCCATGGTTACTTAGCAACAAATAGCAGCATTATACTTACCTGAAGAGCTGCGATCTATGTGACCGGCCGGGAGCTCCTCCTACTGGTAAGTGACAGGTCTATAGGCAATGCGCCGCACAGACCTGTCACTTTACCAGTAGGAGGAGCTCCCGGCCGGTCACATAGATCGCAGCTCTTCAGGTAAGTATAATGATTCTATTTGTTGCTAAGTAACCATGGCAGCCAAGACTGCAATAGCGTCTTGGCTGCCATGGTAACCGATCGGAGCCCCAGCGATTTAAACTGGGACTCCGATCGGTACTCTCCGCTGCCACCAATGATGGGGGGGGGGGGGGAGAGGAGAGGCCGCACTGATCACAATACTTTGAATCCGCACTGGCCACCAATGAATAGAGGGAGGGGGAGGCCGCACTGCTCATATTTAATACTGGGGAGGGAGGGAGGGGGAGACCGCACTGCTCATATTTAATACTGGGGAGGGAGGGAGGGGGAGACCGCACTGCTCATATTTAATATCCACACTGGCCACCGATGAATATAGAGGGAGGGGGGCCGCACTGCTTACAATTAATACTGGGGAGGGAGGGGGGGCCGCACTGGCCACCAATAAGTTAAATACAGGAGGGGGGGGGGGTCTGCCCCCTGCTGCCTGGCAGCACCTGCCAGGCAGCAGGGGGCAGTCATGTACACAGTTCTCAGTATATTCTAACTTGAAGCGTCCCCATCACCATGGGAACGCTTCTGTGTTTAGAATATACTGTCGGATCTGAGTTTTCCGAAGTGAAAAATCAGATCTGAAATAAACAGTTATGCAAACGGATCCGTTCTGAACGGATGCAAGCGTTTGCATTATAGGAGCGGATCCGTCTGATGAAACATCAGACGGACCCGCTCCGAACGCTAGTGTGAAAGTAGCCATACATGGACTTAATTCAGAAACTACTTTTACTTACTAGCAAATATTTCACTGCAGTATTCACAAAGCCCATTCATAGGCCGCACGCTCTCATAGGAGTTCATATAACGTACTTTTTTGCCCCGCCATGCCTTTTCCTACTGTACTTCTAATATCAATGATCACTGAATATCCGTCATTATTAAAAATATATTACAGTAACGACTATGTAAATTATGCAGCCTTTCAGGTACACAGAGTGGTACTTAAAGGAAGACCTACAAGGATCACTGTGGAAAAAGTAGCGGGCAGGATTTGGAAACTTAAGGAAATTCTAAAAAGGGAGGTTGTTGGAGGAGGGGGCTGATTGAGGGATTTCGAAGGTTGTCAGGTTTTTTGCTCTTTATTTCTGTACCAGAAAATTACGTAGCATCATGCAGTGTTAGCACTATGGGTACCATGTGCATCGTCTTACAGCGTCTCCAAATGACCACGTTTTCTCTAACAGTGTAAAAGCTGGGTAAAGCCAACTGCCTTGCTTTCAGTAAAAACAGCCCCAGTGTGTTTGTCCGAGATTGTGAAATGACATAGTGAGTTTCACATTATATTAGAGAAAGTTTGCCCGATATTAGTAACATCTAATAAATAAGAGGAATATATACAAAAGGTTTCATTATACTGATGATACAGTAACTACGGCATACTATAGCTCCTACATACTACTACTCCAGTACACAGCACCAATAATAATGGAAGTGGAAATATACAAAATCACAACAAACTCATGTTTCTGCATTAATCTCAGAATTTCAACCATAATTCCATATACTCATATGTACGTCCAACATAAACTGTTTTCAGTTCTGCTGAGAAAATGAGACTTGAATGCCGGTCTCAAGGACTCATGTCTTTACACCAGTCATCTTTCGGTTTCCTGGTGCACCTATAGTACATGTGTGATAAGTACTGAAAATCCTGATCTGGAAATACTTGCAGGAAAAAAGAAAATATAGTAAAATGTTAATAACAAAAAAATAAATAAAAAAAATACTGGAAGGCAATAGACTCCTATTTCAAGTCTGCAAACTGATTCTGAAGTCTATTCCGTTTTTTTCCACTAGATGTCAGCATCAGCTTAAAAAATGAGAGGTTTTACACGGTCTTTCCTATTAAACATCAGAACGGTAGTATGTACACCAGTCTGTGTAGCTTTTTAACATTTATATGTCCAGAACCCTATTCAATTTTATTGTGAACTTCAAAACTGATCTCCCAGATGCTCAGTGAAACTCTGTTATCTAAGGGGGTGTTCACATCTAGGTTTTTGCTGTATGTCAAGTAGATACATTCGTAAACAGAAAAAAAACCGTAAAGAAACATTTGGCTTGACGTACCCATAGACTATATATCACGCTTTTCTGTCCTGCAAAAAAAAGTATATTTTATTTTTTTACTTTGCAGCGAATGGAAGACGGATGAAAACATGAGAAAGTGTTTCCATCCGTTAAACGTATCCGTTTTTCAAATAATGCCTTCAAATCTTTTTTTTTTTAAAAAGAAAAAGTTTCACAAAAACGTATACGTTTTTTGTTTAAAAAAAAAACCAGACACAAAACGTACTGAAACGTATGCACATCCGTCAACCGTGCATTTAAAAAAAATGATAGAGAACCACAAAATTGCATACGCCTTTTCCTGTATGTATAAACGTATCTGCTTGAGATACAGCAAACACGACATGTGAACAGCCCCTAATAGAAGTATTTAAGTTGGATTAGAAAGCCACATTAGGACCAAAACTTTATTTGTCCAGGTCCGTAAAATCATTTGCACTCTGTAATTTCAGCCTACACCCTCTGATAACCAGACCTTTGGCAGCACAACACCTGATAACTGAGCCACTACTAGGAAAGCAGTGTTCTTAAACCTGACTGGATACCGCCACACCCAGCACAATAAACCACCATTTCACCATTTAAAACCCAATAGATTGCAGTGTGTTCACAGGAGGAAGACAAGGAGTTGTTGTGCATACTGTAAAGAAGAATGCAGGTTCCTTGCCAATAACATTATAGAGGATTAGGTCTTCTGAAGTGTATGGGTTAGTGCCTTAGCATTCCCAGCTAGACTAACAGGTGGCATTAACTCACCAAGTGCACAGCCGAGTTATGTGTCTGAATGTTTATTCATATCGTATTTAAGGGCAGTGCTAATAAAGCATTTACAAGTAAAACATTCAGATCTGGATCTGTCCATTACACAGATGCAAAGCATGAATCCAACAGAAATGAGAATCATCCAGTCCCAGTACACAAAACCTCTAGCTCCTGGATGTACATCCTATGAAAGGTGCATTCTGATGTAAATTCTGGTTAGAAATGTGGCAATACTGTAAAATCAAGTGAATGGGTGTGCATCTGTGATGCACACAGCAGGTGCCAGCATATTGCAGGCCGCATTACGGGCATGAGCCCTTGACGTAATTTAATTTTAAGAATTAATCTAAGCCAGGCATGCTCAACCTGCGGCACTCCAGCTGTTGCAAAACTACAACTCCCACGATGCCCTTCTGTAGGATGATAGCTGTAGGCTGTCAGGGAATGATGGGAGTTGTAGTTTTGCAACAGCTGGAGGGTAGCAGGTTGAGAATGCCTGATCTAAGCCCTTCTTAAAACTGTAGACCTTCATCAGGACTGCCCACAAATATGAACAGTAGGTTTCCACTCCCTTATCTTCCATTACCAACTGCTCGGTGTAAATTCCTGGCATTACCGGATTATTGGCATGGTCCATGTAATTCATGCTCTTTACCACTATATGGGAGTAAAACCTGAAAACCTACATAAGGCTGTGGTCACACGGGCGTTGCAGGTGACGTGCGGGAACAGATGTGGGTGCATTGCGGGAACATGCGCGATTTTTCCCCGCAAGTACAAAGCGTTATAATGCGCCTGACAAAAATCATCACGTTTGGTACTCAGACCCGAATCCGGACTTCTTCACAGAAGTTCGGATTTGGGTTCAGTATTCTGTAAATTTTATTATTTTCACTTATAACATGGTTATAAGGGAAAATAATAGCATTCTTTTATACAGAATGCTTAGTAGAAGGTCAATTGAGGGAAAAAAAAAAAATATATAAAAATTAACTCTCCTCCTCCAATTGATCGCGTAGCTGCCGGTCTCCTGTTCTTTCTTCAGGACCTGTCAAAGGACCTGTGGTGACGTCACTGAGCTCATCACATGATACATCACCATGGTGATGGATCATGTGATATATCATCTGATGAGCACAGTGATGTCACCACAGGTCCTTTGACAGGTCCTGAAGAAAGAACAGGAGACCGGCAGCTACGCGATCAATTGGAGGAGGAGTTAATTTTTTATCTATTTTTTTACCCTCAATTAACCTTCTACTAAGCATTCTGTATAAAAGAATGCTATTATTTTCCCTTATAACCATGTTATAAAGGGAAAATAATACAGTGAATAGACTTTCATCCTAGCAACCATGCGTGAAAATTGCACCGCATCTGCACTGCGAATGCTTGTGATTTTCATGCAGCCCCATTCTCTTCTATGGGGCCTGCGTTGCGTGAAAAACGCACAATATAGAGCATGCTGCGATTTTCACGCAATGCACAAGTGATGCGTGAAAATCACCGCTCATGTGCACAGACCTATTGAAATGAATGGGTCCGGATTCAGTGCAGGTGCAATGCGTTCACCTCACGCATTGCACCCGCGTGGAAAACTCGCCCGTGTGAAAGGGGCCTAAAGGGAACCTGTCACCTCTACTATGCTACCCTCACTGAGAGTTTCTAAATGTTCATTGTGTAACATTAAACATATAAATTACACTTTTAATTTCATTTGCAGACTAATTCAATAAGTATTATGCATTTTTGTACTTCCCGCCTTTTATGCAAATGAACCACTTACCGTCACACTAACGCCGAAAGGCGTCATCTCTGCGGCGCTCCCAGGTCACACTAACGCAGATTGGCGTCATCTCGCGTGAGCCGAAATTTCCTGTAAACGCGCGCACACAGGCGTGCGTGTTCACAGGAACGGAAGGTAAGAGAGTGGATCTCCAGCCTGCCAGCGGCGATCATTCGCTGGCAGGCTGGAGATGCGATTTTCTTAACCTCTAACAGGTATATTAGACGCTGTTTTGATAACAGCGTCTAATATACCTGCTACCTGGTCCTCTGGTGGTCCCTTTTGTTTGGATCGACCACCAGAGGACACAGGTAGCTCAGTAATATGTAGCACCAAGCACCACACTACACTACACCCCTTCCCTGTCACTTATTAACCCCTTATTAACCCGTGATCACCCCATATAGACTCCCTGATCACCCCCCTGTCATTGATCATCCCCCTGTCATTGATCACCCCCTTGTAAGGCTCCATTCAGACGTCCGTATAATTTTTACAGATCCACTGATACATGGATCGGATCCAGAAAACACATACGGACGTCTGAATGGAGCCTTACAGGGGGGTGATCACCCCATATAGACTCCCTGATCACCCCCCCTGTCATTGATCACTCCCCTGTAAGGCTGCATTCAGATGTCCGTATGTTTTTTACGGATCCACGGATACATGGATAGGATCCGCAAAACACATACAGACGTCTGAATGGAGCCTTACAAGGGGGTGATCACCCCATATAGACTCCCTGATCACCCCCTGTCATTGATCACTCCCCTGTAAGGCTGCATTCAGATGTCCGTATGTTTTTTACGGATCCACGGATACATGGATCGGATCCGCAAAACACATACGGACATCTGAATGGAGCCTTATAGGGGGGTGATCAATGACAGGGGGGTGATCACCCCATATAGACTCTCTGATCACCCCCCTGTCATTGATCACCCCCCTGTAAGGCTCCATTCACACATTTTTTTTGGCCCAAGTTAGCGGAATTTTTTTTTTTTTTCTTACAAAGTCTCATATTCCACTAACTTGTGTCAAAAAATAAAATCTCACATGAACTCACCATACCCCTCACGGAATCCAAATGCGTAAAAATTTTTAGACATTTATATTCCAGACTTCTTCTCACGCTTTAGGGCCCCTAGAATGCCAGGGCAGTATAAATACCCCACATGTGACCCCATTTCGGAAAGAAGACACCCCAAGGTATTCCGTGAGGGGCATATTGAGTCCATGAAAGATTGAAATTTTTGTCCCAAGTTAGCGGAAAGGGAGACTTTGTGAGAAAAAAATATATATATCAATTTCCGCTAACTTGTGTCCAAAATTTTTTTTTTCTATGAACTCGCCATGCCCCTAATTGAATACCTTGGGGTGTCTTCTTTCCAAAATGGGGTCACATGTGGGGTATTTATACTGCCCTGGCATTTTAGGGGCCCTAAAGCGTGAGAAGAAGTCTGGGTTCCAAATGTCTAAAAATGCCCTCATAAAAGGAATGTGGGCCCCTTTGCGCATCTAGGCTGCAAAAAAGTGTCACACATCTGGTATCGCAGTACTCAGGAGAAGTTGGGCAATGTGTTTTGCAGCCTAGGTGGGCAAAGGGGCCCACATTCCAAAGAACACCTTTCGGATTTCACAGGTCATTTACCTACTTACCTCACATTAGGGCCCCTAGAATGCCAGGGCAGTATAACTACCCCACAAGTGACCCCATTTTGGAAAGAAGACACCCCCAGGTATTTCGTGATGGGCATAGTGAGTTCATGGAAGTTTTTATTTTTTGTCACAAGTTAGTGGAATATGAGACTTTGTAAGAAAAAAAAAAAAATTAAAAATCATCATTTTCCGCTAACTTGTGACAAAAAATAAAAAAATTCTAGGAACTCGCCATGCCCCTCACGGAATACCTTGGGGTGTCTTCTTTCCAAAATGGGGTCACTTGTAGGTTAGTTATACTGCCCTGGCATTCTAGGGGCCCAAATGTGTGGTAAGTAGTTTGAAATCAGAATCTGTAAAAAATGGCCGGTGAAATCCTAAAGGTGCTCTTTGGAATGTGGGCCCCTTTGCCCACCTAGGCTGCAAAAAAGTGTCACACATGTGGTATTGCCGTACTCAGGAGAAGTTGGGCAATGTGTTTTGGGGTGTCATTTTACATATACCTATGCTGGGTGAGATAAATATCTTGGTCAAATGCCAACTTTGTATAAAAAAAATGGGAAAAGTTGTCTTTTGCCAAGATATTTCTCTCACCCAGCATGGGTATATGTAAAATGACACCCCAAAACACATTGCCCAACTTCTCCTGAGTACGGCAATACCACATGTGTGACACTTTTTTGCAGCCTAGGTGGGCAAAGGGGCCCACATTCCAAAGAGCACCTTTCGGATTTCACCGGCCATTTTTTACAGATTTTGATTTCAAACTACTTTGCACGCATTTGGGCCCCTAAAATCCCAGGGCAGTATAACTACCCCACAAGTGACCCTATTTTGGAAAGAAGACACCCCAAGGTATTTCGGGATGGGCATAGTGAGTTCATGGAAGTTTTTATTTTTTGTCACAAGTTAGTGGAATATGAGACTTTGTAAGGAAAAAAAATAAAAATATAAAAAAATCATCATTTTCCGCTAACTTGTGACAAAAAATAAAAAGTTCTATGAACTCACTATGCCCATCAGCGAATACCTTAGGGTGTCTACTTTCCGAAATGGGGTCATTTGTGGGGTGTTTGTACTGTCTGGCCATTGTAGAACCTCAGGAAACATGACAGGTGCTCAGAAAGTCAGAGCTGCTTCAAAAAAAGGAAATTCACATTTTTGTACCATAGTTTGTAAACGCTATAACTTTTACCCAAACCATTTTTTTTTTACCCAAACATTTTTTTTTTGTCAAAGACATGTAGAACAATAAATTTAGAGCAAAATTTATATATGGATGTCGTTTTTTTTGCAAAATTTTACAACTGAAAGTGAAAAATGTCATTTTTTTGCAAAAAAATCGTTAAATTTCGATTAATAACAAAAAAAAGTAAAAATGTCAGAAGCAATGAAATACCACCAAATGATAGCTCTATTAGTGAGAAGAAAAGGAGGTAAAATTCATTTGGGTGGTAAGTTGCATGACCGAGCAATAAACCGCTAAAGTTGTGGAGTGACGATTTTGAAAAAAGGGCCTGGTCACTAGGGGGGTATAAACCTGTGGTCCTTAAGTGGTTAACATAAAAGAGTCATATCTTACTTGTGTGACCAGAGAAGAGTCATATTTTCAAGCTCTGACTCATCTCAGGTTAATCTGCATATGTATCAAATCGTTTTTTTTTTTTACACAATAAAAGCACACAGAGCTATGGGGACTGGGTATTGCGGATGTGCTAGCGGGCATCTAGCAACCCATGTCCTCAGCTCTATACCCAAAATCCAGGTGACAGGTTCCCTTTAAATCCTGCGACTATGTCACATTCTCTTGTGGCGAGGAGAAGAGATGGGTCCACGATACAATCTTTTCTCTACCACACAGAGATTTATTCCTTCTGTCCAAATAATAGACCTAAAATGTCATGAAACCATGTTTATTTGCAGTCATTGCCTAGCTTTTCATATACCCAATTATTCATATACTGGAGTGGAGCAGCGATCATACATCAGAAAGCTATGGCCCCGCATGCGCTAGGCATTCTGAACTGAAAATGAAGGACCAAGAAAATCAGATAGACGGACAAATTAATACAAGAAACGTATACGGAGAAAGAAGCGGTGAAAGAAACGTAATGTAGCACCATATAAAATGTGCTGCACTTGTACCAAGGACTGGCTGTGGCAATTCTGGAGATATTAGACGATATTAGATCCCACGTGTCTTCAAATCTTTTTACTGCAGCAGCTAAAATTATACATATGGGTAAGCCTGGTGATAGTGAAACCACTGTATGGCCAGGTTTTTTCTACTGGACACAAATCCGAAACATGTCGGACTCCTCCCCCCCCCCCCCCCCCCCCCCGGCGTTGTGACAGGATGCCCGCTGAATGATTTCAGCGGACATCCTGTTGCGATTAACCCCCGCCGCGCCACAATCGTGATTTAAACTTAGGACGTACCGGTCCGCCCTGAGTCCTTAAGGGGTTAAAGAAACAAGGCAAATGATAAAATCTCCACCTCCATTCATTCTGTTCATGGCTTAAATCCAAATGGTGCAACTAGAAAGGACTAGGCCCTACAGCAAGTTTATGAACAGGGCCCCCTCCCTCCCATACATTAGCATCATATTCCTGTGTGCTGCTGGGACTGGGGCGTACTTCCTATTGCTATGTCTGTACAGCAGTAATTCACTGATGACTGAGTTATTGATATTATCTGAGGGGCTCTCGTCTCTATGGATGTCATGTGACTGCTCCTCTGAACATGCTTGCTGCAATGCATGATGGGATTTTTACTTTCACTTTGCAGCTGCTCCTCCCGCACAGCCGGTCTGAGGGAGCTCCTCCAGGGAGGCATGTCATGGTGAACAGGTTAGAAAAATGATATACAGACAGTACATGTCACATGACATAAATACTTCATAGTTTTGGTTATTGTCTAGGGCACTTTGGATTTTTTGATACTTATCGTGGCCAACCCCTTTAATTAATGCTGTAAGCATCAGATCTTTATGTACCTGGCTGGTGGCCATGAGGAGGCCATGGTTGGCCCCCTGGGTATCAGCCCACCGGGAAGTTTTGCTGTAGGGTCTATGGCCAGTCCGCCCCTGGAAATCACTGACTGTGTGAATAAGCCTTTAGGAGTCGGGAAGGCATTTTTCCCCTAAAATGAGGACAACTGGTTTCTACCTCAAGTTTGCAGGAAAACAGGCTGAACTGGATGGACGTATGTGCAGCTCGCCTCACCACATATAATAGTTAAAGGGAATATGTCATCAGGAAAAAAAAATAATCTGGAAACTTTTTTTTAGAATGCTTGGCGAGTTTATTTTTTTCTATGTCACTATCAGTATTAAAAAAAAAAAAAAAAAATCACTGAGCATAATATGCCCACACTTCCTGTTCTGTATAGATCACTTTTCAGAAGACACCTCATTACCCTTAGGCCAGGGCTCGACAAATCCCAGGCGCCAGGTCGCCATGGCGACCGGGAATTTAGTCCTGGCGCTTGGGTATTTGTCAGCCCGTTTTCAAAGGTGCCCGTGCGATGGGTGCGGAGCTGCCGTTCTGTCCGGAGGCAGCACCGTTTGAAAAACAGCTCCGTCACAGCACACAATAGCAGAGACGCTGGCAGCAGGGAGGGGAGGGACTCGGGAGGAGTGTAATCTGATCCTAGAGTGGAAGCTGCTTCTGCCAGCCCCTCCCCTCCCCGCCCACCAACCAATCAGAGCTGAGGCAAGGACTTGCAGCTCTGAGCCGTCTGAGTAGTGCAGGGAGTTAGAATAGAAATGAATCGAATGAGTCTCAGGTTAAGAATCTAAAGATCCGATTAGTTAGTGACTCATTCGATTATATGAGTTAAAAGAGCAGTGAGTCAGACTCTAGAACAGGTTACACTGAGGCTGTCTGCTGATGATTTTGCAGCAGTGATCAGATTAAGGGACAGGAGCAGAGAGATAAGAGAAGTGACAGATGACACAGTTTAGATTACAGTTTGAATTAACCCTTTAGGATCAAATTGGCTTCTCAAGGAGATCTATATGTTAAAGGCATCCCTTCTTCTGTCTCATTCAGTAGCTATAGAACTAAGGGTACTTTCACACTTGCGGCAGGACGGATCAGGCAGGCTGTTCACCCTGTCGGATCCGTCCTTCCGCTGTTTCGCCGGACCACCGCTCCGTCCCCATTGACTATAATGGGGGCAGAGCTCTGGCGCAGCACGGCAGTGCATGGTGAAAGGCCGCCGGACTAAAAGTACTGCATGTCCAACTTTTCAGTCCGGCGGCCTCTCACCGCGAACTGCCGTGCTGCGCCGGAGCTCCACCCTCGTCCCCATTATAGTCAATAGGGTCCGGGGATGGAGCGGCGGTATATGTAACATGGTATACAGCATTATTGGGGGGGCTCTATGGAGAAGTGGGGGGGGGGGGCACTATGGGGGCACCTACTAGGGGCTTTATGACGCGGCTCTGCCTGGCTCCTAACTTTTTTAGCTGGCTCCTAGATTTCAAGGAAATTTGTCAAGCCCTGCCTTAGGCTTCATGAACACAGCTGTACCATGTTTTGCAGTCCACAAATCGTGGATCCGCCAAAAAACGGATAATGGCCGTGTGTGTTTCGCATTTGGCAGTCCTCAACAGACCAGTCCTATCCTTGTCCATGATACGGACAAGAATAGGGCATGTTCTATTTCTTTTTTGCAGCTCGGACGTGGACCCAAACAACATTTGTGTGCATAAGGCCTTAGAGTAAGGATTAAAATGACAAGATAACCATTCACAATAGGTGAATTCACATCGATCAACTCTCCCAGCACAATGATGTCTACACAGGTCGGAGCAGGTCTAGAAAAAACTCACATAGGCACAAGACTGGAGGGGGACTCATTGTCTTCTATGGAAAGCACGTATCTAACTGCTGTTAACAGCAGCCCAGACAAGATGGCTGCCTACATATTAATGTAGAGAAAACAGAATAAAAAATGTACAAACTCAAAAAACAAATTAGTAAAAAGAAATATATGTTTCACCATCTGGTTTTAATTGATAAGAAAATAGGTCCTGTCACTAGTATATACCCCTATAAGCCACTGCAAATCACCACATCAGAGATCTGTGCAGCGCGGGTAGGCGGGCACATATGTGTTGTGATCAGAATATATTGGCTGAGAGTCTCAGATTTTATTACATGACACGGAGGCTCCTATTGCTTTCTCTTTCTTTACTAACCAACCAATAGCAGCAAAGAAAACAAAAAAAGTAACCATGGTAACAAGACCCTCCCACATAAGACCAATATAATAGTCCTGCTTTGCATAGATTCCCCCCCTTTCTTTGCTGCTGACCACTCAGATAGGTACTTATTGTGGTCTTCATATTCAGTAGTGATTTAGAGTATTATACTGTTCTATCTAATTTTGGTATATATACACTACTCAAAAAAATAAAGGGAACACTTAAACAACACAATGTAACTCCAAGTCAATCACACTTCTGTGAAATCAAACTGTCCACTTAGGAAGCAACACTGAGTGACAATCAATTTCACATGCTGTTGTACAAATGGGATAGACAACAGGTGGAAATTATAGGCAATTAGCAAGACAGCCCCAATAAAGGAGTGGTTCTGCAGGTGGTGACCACAGACCACTTCTCATTTTCTATGCTTCCTGGCTGATGTTTTGGTCACTTTTGAACAGGGTGGATTTGATCTAAATCAAAATGATTTAAATCACGATTTAAATCACGATTTAAATCACTAGTCAGTAAGGCATGATTTAAATCATAGTTTTCTACATAAAGACTAATTCTTGCTGGTATAACTTATAATATGCAAGTAGATGAAGATTTAAACAACTTTTCATATTAGTTTGATTAGGTTGATTCTGCATTCATAGGTTTGTAGAAGTTAGGATTAAGGTATTTTTCTCAACTCTGTTCATGTTATAACATTTTTGCTGTGAAGAAGAGGCATGTGATCTCTGCTGAGTCAAATTCAGTTTTGAGAACTGCAAAAGTAAACCAAGCATCTGTGATAATATCTTGTAGGCAGAGAAACTGCCCAATAATCTTACAAAAACATTGACATTGTGAATGGATTAATGGAATTTATTTACCAAAAAAATTACACATATAGAAACATAGAATGTGTCGGCAGATAAGTGTCACGACCGCTATCCCAGCAGCAGTCGTGTCGCACCAGACGGAGGGGAAGGGGGACCCTTATCTACGGATGGGAATAGTATGGCCACCCCTGACTAACCCTAAGCTGGCACCTGTCTGCCCTGATATCCTAGACGGGGTGTGAACCCGTGCGGCGAGCAGTATGCCTAAACCCTCAGTCACCCTAACAAGCCTAATGTGGGGAAAGGCCGATGGGAGCACTAGTCACCATCACTCATGTCTAGGAGAACAGCAGGGGAAGACAGCAACAAACAAACTATAGCAGAGATAGACTTATCCAGTCACGAGCAGAGAAGGCGATCCCAATCACTACAATCCACGCCGGACAAGAGCTCCACAGCAACACCATCAAACGATCTCCTTCAAAGGTCAGAATAGAACTGGAAGTAAGGACTATATCTGGCAATGACTGCAAGTGAAACTGAAACTAATATAGTAGCTGTGAGTGGCAGACAGGACTCACCTGAGAAGGATGCCTACAAACTCCCAGTCAGGACAAAAAGATTCACAAGGCAAAACCCGGATGACATACCCTGAACCATGGAGCAAACTCACAAGCTATCGCGAGTAGCAAGTCGCTGCGACCTTCTCCTCCCAGACCTGTCTGGATCAGTCACAGTCGTGACAATAAGACCCATTTGGCCCATCTAGTCTGCCCAATATACTGAGTACTATGGATAGCCCCCGGCCCTATCTTATATGCAGGATGGCCTTATGCCTATCCCATGCATGCTTAAACTCCTCCACTGTATTTGCAGCTACCACTTCTGCAGGAAGGCTATTCCATGCATCCACTACTCTCTCAGTAAAGTAATACTTCCTGATATTACTTTTAAACCTTTGCCCCTCTAATTTAAAACTATGTCCTCTTGTAGCAGTTTTTCTTCTTTTAAATATTCTCTCCTCTTTTACCTTGTTGATTCCCTTTATGTATTTAAAAGTTTCTATCATATCACCTCTGTCTCGTCTTTCTTCCAAGCTATACATGTTAAGGTCCTTTAATCTTTCCTGGTAAGTTTTATCTTGCAATCCATGTACCAGTTTCGTAGCTCTTCTCTGAACTCTCTCCAAAGTATCAATATCCTTCTGGAGATATGGTCTCCAGTACTGCGCACAATACTCCAGATGAGGTCTCACTAGTGCTTTGTAGAGCGGCATGAGCACCTCCCTCTGTCTACTGGTAATGCCTCTCCCTATACACCCAAGCATTCTGCTAGCATTTCCTGCTGCTCTGTGACATGGTCTGCCTACCTTTAAGTCTTCTGAAATAATGACCCCCAAATCCCTTTCCTCAGATACTGAGGTTAGGACTGTATCACTGATTTTATATTCTGCTCTTGGGTTTTTACACCCCAGGTGCATTATCTTGCACTTATCAACATTAAATTTTAGTTGCCAGATTTCTGACCATTCCTCTAGTTTTCCTAAATCCTTTTCACTTTTGGTGTATCCCTCCAGGAACATCAACCCTGTTACAAATCTTTGTGTCATCAGCAAAAAGACACACCTTACCATCAAGGCCTTCTGCAATTTCGCTGATAAAGATAATAAACAATATGGGTCCCAGAACAGATCCCTGAGGTACCCCACTGGTAACAAGACCTTGGTCTGAATATACTCCATTGACTACAACCCTCTGTTGTCTGTCCATCAGCCACTGCCTAATCCATTCAACAATATGGGAGTCTACGTACAGCCTTATTCTACATAATTAAAAAATGAATCTTTATTTCATGATGGAATAACCTTTGGATGGTAATATATTTTCCTCAAAAACCATTTTATATAAAAAAAATCTGATTTAAATCAAAAAAATCCGATTTTTTTGATTTTTTTTAATCATTGATTTTTATCCACCCTGCTTTTGAATGCTGTCGGTGCTTTCACTCTAGTGGTAGCATGAGACAGAGTCTACAACCCACACAAGTGGCTCAGGTAGTGCAGCTTATCCAGGATGGCACATCAATGCGAGCTGTGGCAAGAAGGTTTGCTGTAGTGTCCAGAGCATGGAGGCGCTACCAGGAGACAGGCCAGTACATCAGGAGACGTGGAGGAGGCCGTAGGAGGGCAACAACCCAGCAGCAGGATTGCTACCTCCGCCTTTGTGCAAGGAGGAACAGGAGGAGCACTGCCAGAGCCCTGCAAAATGACCTCCAGCAGGCCACAAATGTGCATGTGTCTGCTCAAACGGTCAGAAACAGACTCCATGAGGGTGATATGAGGACCCGACGTCCACAGGTGGGGGTTGTGCTTACAGCCCAACACCGTGCAGGACGTTTGGCATTTGCCAGAGAACACCAAGATTGGCAAATTCGCCACTGGCGCCCTGTGCTCTTCACAGATGAAAGCAGGTTCACACTGAGCACATGTGACAGACGTGACAGAGTCTGGAGACGCCGTGGAGAACGTTCTGCTGCCTGCAACATCCTCCAGCATGACCGGTTTGGGTCAGTAATGGTGTGGGGTGGCATTTCTTTGGAGGGCCGCACAGCCCTCCATGTGCTTGCCAGAGGTAGCCTGACTGCCATTAGGTACCGAGATGAGATCCTCAGACCCCTTGTGAGACCATATGCTGGTGCGGTTGGCCCTGGGTTCCTCCTAATGCAAGACAATGCTAGACCTCATGTGGCTGGAGTGTGTCAGCAGTTCCTGCAAGACGAAGGCATTGATGCTATGGACTGGCCCGCCCGTTCCCCAGACCTGAATCCAATTAAGCACATCTGGGACATCATGTCTCGCTCTATCCACCAACGTCACGTTGCACCACAGACTGTCCAGGAGTTGGCAGATGCTTTAGTCCAGGTCTGGGAGGAGATCTCTCAGGAGACCGTCCTCCACCTCATCAGGAGCATGCACAGGCGTTGTAGGGAGGTCATACAGGCACGTGGAGGCCACACACACTACTGAGCCTCATTTTGACTTGTTTTAAGGACATTACATCAAAGTTGGATCAGCCTGTAGTGTGTTTTTCCACTTTAATTTTGAGTGTGACTCCAAATCCAGACCTCCATGGGTTGAAAAATTTGATTTACATTTTTTTATTTTTGTATGATTTTGTTGTCAGCACATTCAACTATGTAAAGAACAAAGTATTTCAGAAGAATATTTAATTAACTCAGATCTAGGATGTGTTATTTTTGTGTTTCCTTTATTTTTTTGAGCAGTGTATGATTTATTTATAGTATATATTTAGATTCAATACTCGGTTTTTTCCCCTTTTCTGGTTTCCCTTAAGTTGTTTGGTTTTCCCACACTTGTTTTTCAGTAGTCGCTTTCCTGATTCTGTCTGTCCCTTCTTATCCCTTATTTCTACTTGCTATTTTGACTTCTGCCTCCGGTTCTTGTGCCGCTCCCCTGCGCACTCACCAGTGTTCTCCTGGTACCCTTGTCGGCGGCCGAAATCTCGCGCGATTTCGGCCGCCGTCTTCTTCTTCCCCACACCTGAAGCGGGACCTCTCCTTCCCGCTTCGTCTTCAGCTCGTCCCTCCCGAAGTCTCGCGAGACTTCGGGCGCGGCTTCCACAAAGTTCCGTCTATCTCTTCACAGCGGCGTGTGATTTCGCGCATGCTCGCAGTATACTCCGGATGCTCCGTTAAACCTGTCAGCCCTGATCGGTCCTCTGGTATTAATACCTACTTTTTCTACCGCCTGGTTCTCCCCCTTCAGTGGCCACAGTAGATAGTAGACATAGGTAGTTTTGCTTACCCCTACACTGAGAAATATAAATGTCAGAAGACAGCCTCCCCATTAACCGCATTCCTGAGGACATGGAAGTGACCCCCCCCCCCCCATGCCCAGGTTGCAGGCTCCAATTCTGATGAGACGCAGGCTTTGGCAATCCAACGCTCTGTGGCAGTGGCTATCCATGCCGCCATGGGCTCCATGTCCACTGCTATTTCGCAGTCTCTCTCTGAGGTCCTTATGGCACACTCATCTTCATCCGGACCCAGTAGCCGCCCTAGACCCTTGACCTCACGGACAGCTAACGCTGATCCTCCAGCCTCCAGAACCACTAAGACTGGTCTGATGCTTGCCACCCAAGAGAGCGCACTGCGTTCGCGCAAAAGAGCCTATGCCCGCCAGGCAGAAAAGGTGAGGCCATGGAAATGCGCCAGAGCGCAATATGATACACAGTCCGAACTCGGATCTGAAGAGGAGGCGCAGTCAGAACCTGACATTGGTTCATAGCAGGAGGAAGTGGAACTATTGGAGGTGGACCCTCCCGGGCCATCGTCAGTTCCTAACCCCCCCCCTTTCCAACCCCAAGGTCCCTTCGGATGTCCCCACTAGATGTTATACTAGACTCCTCTGGAGAGCCGCTGTTCGACCCGGATGCACTCAATCATCCGAGGTCCGCGGAGTGTCTCCCATCGGACCACATTGCCAAATATTTGGAGTCAAGGGTACGCCAGCCCCTTAGCAAGGAGGCTAGGAACAAATTGAGGGCTGAGTGCCCTAGATTTGTTGTCCCTAACAAGGTCTGTGACACACCTGTTGTGGATCCTAAAATGATCCAATTTCTGGCCAAGTCTGGGTGGAACCCCCGTAAGGGTCTTGAGTCAGCACTAAAGGCCTGCCAGGATAAATTGCTGGATGTCCTAGGCCCCCCCTTACTAAGATTTTCGAGATGGCGGAATCCGCCAGAACCCAGAACACTCAGGTAGATCCGGAAGAACTCCGGGGATGGGCACAGCGTGCTCTGTCTCTCACTCGTAACGCAAATACCTCCCTCTCCATTGAGAGAAGGAAAGCCATTCTGTTCAAGATAGAACCGAAGCTTTCCAATCTGGCCTTAACTGAGGCGGGCAAAGATGCCCAGGGTCTCCTCTTTGGAGACTCTTATTAAAGATTTGTCCCATTTTGTTGGTGCCTTCACGGCACTGGATAAAGCCCAATCGTCAATAAGACGGGTTTTCCATGGACGGGTCTCCACCAGGGTCGGCAGTGCTAGGGGCCGTCTGTCCGGCCGGTCATCTTTCCAGACCCGTGGTTCGGGTCGAGGCTCCGTTTCATTCAGATCCTCCAACCAAGAATTCCGCCAGCCTCCCGCCTTCTTCCCCACCCGTGGTGCTTCTTGGCAGTCCCGCGGATCCAGACGCCCATTCGGTAGGTCTACCAAACCCTTTATCTTCTTCGACTGTTTGGGTAGGGGGCAGACTCCGTCTCTTTTCCCACCCTTGGTCAGCCATCACTGCCGACCCATGGATCCTCACTAACGTACGGGGGTTTCACATAGAATTGGTGGTTCCTCCGAGTTTCATTCCACCGCCGCATCCCATTGTCCTCCCTGCCCCGAAACAACTTCTTTTGCACAGGGAGTTGAAGGAACTTTTTCTGAAGGGCACGATAGAACCGGCCCCAGACCCCTCCGATTGCATTATCAGCAACATGTTTCTGGTGGCCAAAAAAGGAGGCCAGATGCGTCCAGTGATCAACCTTCGGGCACTGAACGCATTTGTCCGTTATTGCCACTTCAAGATGGAGGGCATCCACCTCCTCAGAGACATGCTCCTCCACGGAGATTGGTTGGTCAAACTAGACCTGAAGGATGCCTATTTAACAGTACCGGTTTCCGAGACGTCCAGGAACCTGCTTTGTTTCCAATGGAACATGAAGATGTGGCGGTTCACCTGCCTCCCTTTCGGGTTCTCCTCAGCTCCTTGGTGCTTCACCAAGTTATTGCGCCCGGTCGTATCCTGCCTTGCGCCCGGAGACAATATCCTCCTCATGGCCCAGGACAGTCCTACCCTACTCACACATTTATCCTGGACAATGGACCTGTTGTCCCACCTCGGGTTTCTCCTCAACCTGGAGAAATCCTGCCTTACTCCTTCCCAATCCATGGAGTTTTTAGGCTTCACAATCAATTCAACGACTGAAACCCTCAGCCTACAGTCATCCAAGGTCCGGGCCATCCGCAAGGAACTCCGCCAGACGTTATCCCTTCCACAAGTATCCTTACGTCACCTGGCCCGCATCATAGGCCTCCTCTCTATCCAGGCAGTTTTTCCAGCACCCCACATTATCGTGCCATGCAACACCTCAAGATATCTCACCTTCGCGGTGGTGCATCATACGCAGACCTGATCACATTAGACGAGGAGTCCAGGGACGAGCTAAGATGGTGGATCCGGAACTTAGAAGTTTGGAATAGCAAAGCTATTTTCAGCCCGCGTCTGGACTTCACAATAGAATCGGACGCCAGCCTGCTGGGATGGAGCGCCTATTGTGACGGAGTGAACAGTTTTGCGAACGGACTGACCAGCACCTGCATCAGATTAAGGATGGACAACATTTCTGCAGTACGATACGTCAACGCCATGGGCGGCACGCACTCGACCGCATTGTCCCATCTGGCTCGAGACTTCTGGACTTTGTCTGTCCAGGGAGATCACCGTTGTTGCGGAGTATCTTCCCGGCCTTTACAATACGCACGCGGACTTGAGCTCTCGTTTTCTCTCCGACTCCAGCAATTGGTGATTGGACACGACGGTCTTCTCATCCATATCCTCCCGATGGGGTCCCTGCTGTATAGATCTATTCACATCCAGTTTGAATACCCAACTTCCCAGATTCTTCAGCTGGCGCCCGGATCCAGACGCGGAAGCCACCGACGCCTTTCAACAGAACTGGTCCAACAACCTCATGTATGCCTTCCCCCCATTTGCTCTGATTCACCGAGTGCTAGCCCAGGTCCGCCAACAGGAGGCCGAACTAGTCCTGGTGGTTCCTTTTTGGAACTCCCAGTCATGGTTTCCTCAGCTGATGGAATGCCTGATCCAGTGCCCTCTCCTTCTTCCAGTTTTTCCAGATCTCTTGTTAGACCAGTCAGGTCTGCAACATCCTCTCGTCTTAGAAGAAACCCTCCAACTCCTAGCCTGCAGGATCTCAGGGAACCCTGGAACGTCGCAGGAGTTTCGGAATCTACTAGACGCCTCCTGGAGGACGCATGGGCCCCCGGTACTAGACGGGCTTATCGGGCAGCCTGGAAGTCGTGGGCTGATTGGTGCTTGGCTAGGCACATGGATCCTGTTTCAGCACCTGTGACGGAGATTCTTCAATTTCTCGCTTCGCTTTTCGAGGCTGGCAAGGCATATCGTACTATCAATGTTTTTCTTCCTCTCATCAGGGATTCGATGGGTGCCCTGCTGGTCAGCACCCTTTGGTGTGCCGCCTTCTTAAAGGCGCTCGTCTTTCCCGTCCTCCCAGACCCCGTTTCTCAGCCACGTGGGATGTGGCTTCTGTATTATCCTTGTTCTCTTCTTGGCCGCCTAACGCGGAACTTTCTTTGCAACAGCTTTCGGCCAAGTTGGTCTCCTTATTCTGTTTGATTTCTTGTAAGAGTCTCAGATGTCCGAGCCTTGGACCATGACGCTCGCTCCTTCACTCCGGTCGGGGTGGTGTTCAATATTACACGCCGCACCAAGACAAACATTAAATCCGTGTCTTATCCCAGCTTCCCGGATGCTCCAGCCCTCTGCCCAGTCATCTGTCTGAGGGAGTATGAGTCACGCACTGCCTCGCATCGCGAAACAACGCGCCCTCAGCTTTTTCTGTCATACCGCCGTCCCTTTCTGCCTGTCACTAGCATCACTCTGGCTCGATGGGTTAAGTGGATTATGTCCTTAGCAGGGGTGGACACTTCGGTTTTTACTGCGCACTCTACGAGAGGTGCTTCTGCGACCTCCATGGCAGTCGCGGGAGCGAGATTAGAAGACATTATGAAACTAGCAGATTGGTCTCGGGTTTCTACGTTTTGTGAATTTTATTTTCGTCCTTCTGTTCACGTTTTTTCCTCTGTGGTAAGTCAGCTTTAAAGAGGACCTTTCACCTGTATAAACTATGTGAACAGAGTATGCTGCCATATAGAGCGGCGCCCGGGGATCTCACTGCACTTACTATTATCCCCGGGCGCCGCTCCGTTCTCCCGTTATAGGCTCCGGTACCTTTGCTTTTTAAGTTATAGTAGGCGGGTCTTCCCTTGTCCTGTGGGCGTCTCCTTCTCCTAGGCTGCAGCGCTGGCCAATCGCAGCGCACAGCTCACAGCTCACAGCCTGGGAGGTTTTTTTCTCCCAGGCTGTGAGCTTTGCGCTGCGATTGGCCAGCGCTACAGCCTAGGAGAAGGAGACTCCCACAGGACAAGGGAAGACCCGTCTACTATAACTTAAAAAGCAAAAGGTACCGGAGCCTATAACGGGAGAACGGAGCGGCGCCCGGGGATAATAGTAAGTGCAGTGAGATCCCCGGGCGCCGCTCTATATGGCAGCATACTCGGTTCACATAGTTTATACAGGTGAAAGGTCCTCTTTAAACTATCAATAGGAGCCTCCGTGTCATGTAATAAAATTGCATGATTTTCCTAACATATGACGTAAAGTCATGATTTTATTAAAGACACGGAGGCGAGTATTGCCCCTCCCCTTTTTTTTCTTTCCTCCCTATTGGTTGGTCAGTAAAGAGAGAGAAAGCAATACTCGCCTCCGTGTCTTTAATAAAATCATGACTTTACGTCATATGTTAGGAAAATCATGCAATTTTACCATATCAGAGTGAGGGCTTAGTCCATATATAATGTTAGCATCTATTGTTTTAGTGAATTATTTTCCGTGTTTTTTTTTCTTTATAAATGTAGCCATGCACATCCGCATATTTAGTTATCATATCGTGCAGGATGTTTTGTTATCTTTGGTTTATAGGGGGTAAATTCCAATTCAGTTGTATGCCTGTAAAAATATTTTTCCATTTTCTTGTAATTAAATACCACAATAAAATATACAGTGACAAGATTTACAATAGATTTTACACAAGCCCCATTTACACAAATGATGCTGGAAAGTACATTGTATTATAAAGACAACAGCAGTAGGTCTACCAGGTATACAAATGACTGGCACTGACATTTACAGAAGAGTCGCATAGACATACAATGAGAGGAACTGATAGAAGGCAGGCAGGCTACCTAGCACAAGAAATAATAGTTCTTTTCCATATGAAGCTGGTGGAAGAAAACGCCATGGGAGAAGGGGATGCCTAATTTCTACTCACCTCATGAAGATGAACCTCCTTCTTCTTGGAGGACAGGTTCATGTGTTTTTCCAGTACAGTGCAGTATTTCTCAGTCTCCTTGTCATATTTCTTTTTCACTTCCTGTATGTAATGACATTAATTGCAAAGTTAAAGAACACAAAAGAGGCCTAGTCATATGGTACTTGGACTATGGTTGACTTCATATAATTAATACCACCATAGTGTTTAGTCTCTCGCAGGTTTAATATATGCAGACTCAAATATGATGTATTAGCAGCCACAGGCATGTCTACACTAACTTAACAGATGAACAAGAGATCTGGTCAACCATTTATTAAGATGACCTAGCAGAGCCATGCATTTGGCTATACCTCATACAAGTGGTCCCTCAAAATATAATGGCCTCAGGATACAATATTTTCAACTTACAATGGTCTTTCCTGGGCCATCATCTTATTCCTTCAAACTAGATTCAAAATACAATGCCTCAGACTCAGATCCAACCAATGGATATGGCCATTTCTCTGGTGAAACACCTGTATTGGCTGGGTAGTAGCTCCTCTTTACATGCACATGTGCTAGGATGAGTTCCTTTGGACGTAAGGTGAGGACTTTTCCACTTTATTTTTCTGGATCCTGATGTACTCCCTGTCTTCTTCACAGTAAGTTATTTACAGCTTGCATCATCTATTCCTATATTTTAGGTCTTGCTCTTTCTGTTTTAGTTATCTCATTTTTCTTAAATTTCCATTTTCTCCTATCCTGGGATGACATTTGGAGGCTTTAGAACCATTTACTAGTTTTCCATAGAGTTAAAAGGGTTTTTCGAGATTTTCTTACTGATCGGTGGGGGTCCGACACCTTGGACTCCTGCCTATCGGCTGTCTGAGAAGGCACCAGCGCTCCTGTGAGGGCTGCAGCCTTCTCTATGCTTTTCCTAGGCCGAGTGACTACACGTTCATGTGTCACGTGGCCTAGAAGCAGCTCAGCCCATACAAGTGAATGGGGCTGAGCTGCAAAACCAAGCACAGCTGCTATACAACGTATGGCGCTGTGCATGGTGAGCTGAGAGAAGGCAGCGGCGCTCACAGGAGTGACAGTGCCTTCGGAAACAGCTGTTCAGCAGGGGTCCCATGTGTCGGACCCCAACCAGATACTGGTGACCTATCCTGATCATAAAAATAAAAAAAACATCCTGGAAAACTCAAGAGACAATGGTTTCAACTTACAATGGTCGCCCTGGAGCCATTTAATGTCTTAACTTGAGGGACCACTGTATCTTTGAGAAAAGGACTGCAGATATGAGAACTCCTATACCTGTAAATATGATTGACGGCAGCAGTAATTACCATGTGAAGCTTTACTACTTACAATAAAGCTGTTATATAGAACACTTTTCATTGACTGCCCTGAAAAAGCCACATGCATTTACCAGATTTTGTACTAATTAAACATTTACAAGCAGTAATGGCACACAAAGCATGTAATAAGTATGCATCCAAAAGATCACATTTTTTTAAGGCAGTGTGTCAGCTACTTTACGCATATTAAACTGCCATTGTTGCCCAGTACTTGATATAAAGAGTTAACAAATTGGACCTTTATTTTCTTTTTCTGTGTATCTGATGTTCAAAAATATGAAGTTTGATGACATATACTAATGAATTCCAAGTGCCCAGGGACATTTCCCATTGCTGCAAGTGCCCATACCCTCTAGAGACCGTCATCGAAGGCTTCTCATGTGTCTCACTGTAAGACAGCAGAGTGTCCTTACATCGCTGTCTCTGCTCTGCCCGCTGAAATCCTGCGCCAGCTTAGTTCACTGCCAGGCCCAGGCATGCGCAGCGAGCTCACAGCGGGTAGTGTACGGTGCATGGGTCCAGCGGTGAAGTAAGCTGGCATGGGATTTCAGGGAGAAGAGATGGTGACATAAGACACTAGGCTGTTTTACAGTGAGACCTGGGATAAGCTATCAACAACTGGAGGGCATCAGCACTTGGAGCAATGGGAAACGCCCCTGGGCACTTGCAAACTCATTAGCATATATATATATATATATATATATATATATATATATATATATTATTTTTTTTTTTTAACATCACATACTGGCAGCATTATGCCAGTGTTATCCAATACATTGCAGAACTGTAAGGGTTACATAGCATCATAAATCAATATAGTGCTATGCGACCCCCAGCAGCACTGGGAATTCAGGCCGGGAGCTGCGATGCAGACTCGCAGCGCTAAGATGAATCAGGGACAGGACTCATCTCAGGTTAATTTGCATATGTGTTAAATCAATTTTTTTACACAGGTTCCCTTCAAAGGGGTTGTCCAAGTTATTTTTTTGTTCTTTGTATGTTTCTAACCAAGCAAATGTAAGGGATTTTCAATTCACTTATGTCATCTACAATGGCCCTGTTCTAGTTAGCTGAGCGTCACATGACCTGTGATGTCCGCTTCTTTCTCTGCCCTGATGATGATCCGTGCACAGAGGCAGACCTCTCTCAGGCTGTGCTGGTTGGAGTGACTAGCCACGCCCCCTGTACTGGCTGAGCTGTCTGCTCTATGTTTCCCCTCCCACTGGATTCTTCTGCAAAGTTTAACCCCTTCTACTATCAGCAGCAGACTCCGGGTTGGAGGCTCTGTCTCAGGTGCTGAGAAGCTGCAGGGTTTTCTCTTCTCAGGGCAGTGAGGAGCTAAATGCTGTGCACAGGATCTTCCCTTCTCTGTACTCATCTGCTGGCTATGAGGAAGTATCTGTAGAGCATTGCACGAGAACAGGTAGGGGAAGATCCTGTGTGTATCAGCAATGTCATTGTACTCTACACCTGGGACTTGTAGTCCTACACATAAAACACGAGCAGTCAGACTTCAGGCGGCACAGCATTTTTATTCACTCCCTTTGCAGAGCAGGGGAAGGGGAAAGACAGTCTTTGTTGACACCCACAAATATTCAAGAGGAAAACCCCAGAGATTGTTGTTACACCCCCACCCCCCACAGCTCTGCAACTGCACGTCAACAAAGGGCCAGAACAGAACTAGGTAAAGTAGTAAAGATATATATTTTTGGCCTCATACTTGCTTATTTTATGTATATATTGCAGACATCAGATTTAGAGTGCTTTATTTTTTTCAGAATTTAGACAACCCTTTTAAGCAAAAGGCTGAAACACAATGTCTAGAGAGAAGTTCAGCGGACAAACGGACTGGCTGTACATAAAAATATTCATCATGTTCTGCCTGTTAGGATATAGCATACGGTATGGAACCACATTAACATTTATAAACCCAATATATCACAAAAAGCCACTAGCTCTTTTACACAAACCACAGTACCTTTGCTGCACCAATCTGTTCCTTTCTAAATTTTTCAAGGGGAGTAATGAGAACTTCTCCAGCATTTTCAATCTGCAAATATATATATAAAGACTGTTAGGAGCTTTTATTTCCCCAAACAAATCAAAATGCAGAATTGGAAAGCAGAATGTCACAGCATACGTTTGGCTTCATTTCCTTATTCGATTTAATTTTGCAGAAAAATTCAAGAAAAATCTCTTCAAAGAGAACCCTTTTGTCACGCAGTCTTATTGCAGACTGCAGGTAACTCATTCATAAACTTCTAGTAGGAATAATAAGGGATGGCACAACAGAGTCATTCTGGACCTAGATAGGTGGTCCATAACTGATATATCAAAGGGAATGCAAGTAGTTAATAAAGCAAACATGTCAGGAGAAATGGCTACTGGAATGAAACCATGAAAAAAAAAAAAAAAAACTTTGTACTAAAAAGGTCCTGAAGCAGTACATGAATAAGCAGAAATCTCCCATTAGGAACTTTGGTAACCAGTTGTGAAAAAAAAATGTCATGCTCCAATATACGCCTCTGCATAGAGGCAGCATGCAGCGGCACATGGAGTGCAGAGGGGCCCATAAAAGTACCATGTGCAGGACAGCTCATGTATGTTCTTGTCCAACTATAGCTGGAACATACAGATCTGCCGATATTAATCACCACTTCCTAGCTAAATGTTTTGCTTCTATGTGAGATGAACTAGGGGTCATGGGGGCAGATGCTTCTCTAGACTTAGGTTAGGGTGTAAAGATCTTCAGCAAACGATGAAAAAAGCAGAGTACAAATACTTGGAGCTCCATGGTCAGCACTGTAGACACTAATAACAGGCAGGACAGCTTTACCCTTGCTTTCTGCATCATGCATCTAAAAGGCAAGACTAATTCCTTGTGGTGGCTTTAAGCCACTAATCTGTAGATTGCCTTTTCCAAGGAGTTGGTGGACCATGATTCTGCACAACCTTGTCTGTGTCAGCAGGTTACAGGCTCCCTGTAGTACAGCTAATTCAGGCAAGGGAGAGAGGTCCTGATGCTGGGACCCTGAACAATAGTCAATGTATAGTACTGTGCTGTACTGTACTTTTAGACAGGTGTGGAAATGACTGATGTGCTTGCCCCCCCCTCTCCCCATGCCACTTTTTTATGTCTTCTCATCTCTGGCTAATGGGATGGGGCCCTTCCCTCTGTTACCCCCATAATTTGGCACGTCATTTTTACACACTGCAGGACGAACATCTGCTAAAAACATGAGTTTTCATCCTCTTGGACAATGCCTTATGTCACAACTTACCATCCGCATCCGTTCATCTTCAAGATTCCCCAATACAGCAGCAAATTCCTGCAGAGACCTGGCTGAAAAGTCAAGGGAGGAAATAAGAACAATACAGTGTTCAGCAGCAGTACTGATAGCTTCCTGGACGTGTCAGCACACTCACTACTACTACTCCTCACTTCCTACACAGTCTACTATCACAGCAAAAAGGTGTTTAACCCTGTACATGCAGGGTAGACGTCAGCCTTCAGTTTAATGATGAACATGTGTAATGGCACCCATTGGCTCATTGAGTTCCATCAGAGAGGTTCACCCTCCACTCATGCATTTTAATACACATTCATTAAAGACTTTATGTGGGGTAGGGGCATCAATATATTAGAAAAATATATATAAAACAGGCACAAATCATTAAAGGGGTCATCCAATAAAAAGTATTTATCACCTATCCAAAAGCTGAGGGGTACCAGAGTCCCCTCTCTGAATCACATGTCAGTCCAACCTTCTATTCACTTCTAAGAGGCCGAAATAGACAGCACTCCATCTGTCCCATAGAAAATGGTATTGGAAAGAGTAGTCTGCTGCACATACATAAATGTATGTTCCAAAAAGAATTATTACACAGAGCATAAGCAAAGCATGTTTGTGGAAAACTGGGAGAGGCCACTCAAAATCCCATTTACAATCTGAGAATTAGGGCTCTTTCACATGAGCGGATGCCGTGCGTGTCATCCGCTGCGTTAAAGACCGCAAGCCGTGCTCCGGACAGCAGAGAATTGGAGCATTAACATGATTGATAATGCTCCGTGCCTCTCTGTGATCTTTTTACTACAAAATCACATTGACAACTTAATCTCACTGTGATTTTGTACTAAAAACGTCACAGAGAGGCACGGAGCATTATCAATCATGTTACTGCTCCGTGTCTCTGCTGTCCAGAGCACGGCTTGGCTGTCTTTCACGCAGCGGATTACACGCACAGCATCCACTCGTGTGAAAGAGCCCTTAGGCCTCATTCACACAGGCGTCGCGTGTGAGGGACGGACAAGATGTGGGTTCGTTGCGGGAAAATGCGCAATTTTTCCGCACGAGTGCAAAGCGTTTTGATGCACGCGCGTGAGAAAAATCAGCATGTTTGGTACCCAGACCCAAACCCGGACTTCTTCACAGAAGTTCGGGTTTGGGATCGGTGTTCTGTAGATTTTATTATTTTCCATGGCATTCTTAATACAGAATGCTAAGTAAATTAGGGATGGAGGGGTTAAAAAAGAAAAAAGAAAAATTAAACTCACCTCATCCACTTGTTCATGCAGCCCGGCTCTTCTTTCTTCTTCTTTGAGGACCTGGGAGGAAACGGACCTTTGGTGATGTCACTGCGCTCATCACATGGTCTCTTTTTTCCTCCCAGGTCCTCAAAGAAGAAGACGACAAGCCAGGCTGCGCGAACAAGTGGATGAGGAGAGTTTAATTTTTTATATATTTTTTTTTAACCCCTCCATCCCTAATGTACTTAGCATTCTGTATTAAGAATGCTATTATTTTCTCTTATAACCATGCTATAAGGGAAAATAATAAAGATCGGGTCCCCATTTCGATAGTCTCCTAGCAACCATGCGTGAAAATCGCACCACATCCGCACTTGCTTGCGGATGCTTGCGATTTTTACGCAGCCCTATTCACTTCTATGGTGCCTGCATTGCGTGAAAAACACACAATATAGAGCTTCCTGCGATTTTCAAGCAATATAGAGCTTCCTGCGATTTTCAAGCAATATAGAGCTTCCTGCGATTTTCACGCAACGCACTAGTGATGCGTGAAAATCACCGCTCAAGTGCACAGCCCCATTGGAGTAAATGGGTCCAGATTCAGTGTGGGTGCAATGCGTTCACCTCACGCATTGCACCCGCACGGAATTCTCGCCCCCGTGTGAAAGGGGCCTTACAGTGCAGTAGTGATCCAAGAAGAAATATTGGTCAGCATGGGCCAGCAGGGGAGATAATAAACACCATGGACAGAAGCTGGGTTGGAGAAGGATTGGAGGGGGGTAGGGGGACATAACACACAAGGGTCTTACCAATGCAGATTTCATCATCAGTTTCTGCATCACCAATGCACCGGAATTTGAATTCATTCAGTGAACCAGCAAATTTTCTTTTTGCAGACGACAGAGCTGTAGGAGAAGAGAAGGATTCAGCCATGTGTATAGAGAGGAGCACAACACAAAAAGGAAACAAAATCTCTATTGTTTATCCAGTTTTAACTTTTAATTTTTCAGTCAATAAACCTCACCGAGTTGTATGAAAACATATTTTCCATGCATTTCTCGGAAAGACTGAAGGACCTATAATCAGGCCAATTATCAGAAATGAGCGTTTGTAAAAAAAAAATGCTCGTTCCCGATAATTGCTCTGTGTAAAGTGCCAGTGATCACCAATGAATGAGCAAACACTCCCAACAGAAATGAATGAATTGGTGGACCAACATGCGTACTACCTCCCTATTCAGAGAGCAAACTCAGATCTCAAGATTACTGGGGGGGCCCGCTTATTACCTATCTTGCGGATATATCTTAAAGAGGTAGTCTGGTTAAGTCCTTTGGGTAGGGAACACTCCAGTGCTTAAGGTCTTCAGAGTAGGTGGGCTAAGCTATCTTCATATGTCATCAATTTGTAAGCTACTATATTTTCATATAAGATTATTGCCTGTGGTTGTTTTCTGTGCCAGATGTGGTGGGGGCTTGGCTGGACAACAGATTTAGTTTAATCTGATGGAGTGTAGGCATGAACTCAAACCAAGAGAAGGTAGAAAAAAAAAATCAGATCAGACACTAAACATATGATTCAGGATATTATTAAGCCACTAATGTTTAAACAAACTAGGCGAAGGAGCGATAGCTGAAAAAGAGCTCTCGACCAAGCACGCAGCCACAGACCGGAACTGTACTTGGTGCACGGAAACAGGTTCTTATGTCATTAACATTTGGCACAAGCTGCCTGAAGAAGGAAAGATGTGCAGCTGGAGGACAAGAAAGATAAGAGTAAGGCTACATGCACACAAACTATTTGTTTCCGTGTCCGTTCATGTCAACGGGTCCGCAAAAAACACTGTGTGCTGTCCGCATCAGTATGTCTGTTCCGTTGCCCCGCAAAAAAAAATAAATAAATAGTGCATGTCCTATTTTTTTCTAGTTTGCAGACAAGGATAGGCATTATTACAAAACGAATCCGCCCAAAAAAAAAAACGGATGCCATACGGAACGTTTTTTTTTTTTTTGCGGATCCGCAATTTGCACACGGTCGTGTACATGTAGCCTTAGGCTCCATTCACACGTCCGCAATTTAGTTCCGCATTTTGCGGAACAGAATTGCGGATCCATTCATTCCTATGAGTGCGGATCCGCACTTCTGTTCCGCAAAAAAATAGAACATGTCCTATTCTTGTCCGCAATTGCGGACAAGAACAGGCATCTTCTATTAGTGCCGGCAATGTGCGGTCCGCAAAATGCGGAACGCACATTGCCGCTTTCCGTGTTTTGCGGATCCATGGAATGACCGTTTTATTCACTGATGCTTTTTATACCCCCAAAACTCCTGTTAAAAACCACCCAATTGTATGGCAGCTGTCGGTATGTGAATAGGCTCCATTCACACGTCCGCAAAATGGGTCCGCATCCTTTCCGCAATTTGAGGAACGGGTGAGGACCCATTCATTCTCTATGGGGACGGAATGGATGCGGACAGCACTCAGTGTGCTGTCTGCAGCCACAATTGCGGAGCGCGGCCCCGATTTTGGGTCCGCAGCTCCGCAAAAAGATAGAGCATGTCCTATTCTTGTCCGCAGCTTGCGGACAAGAATAGGCATTTCTATGGGGGTGACGGGCTGGTGTGTTGCAGACCCGCAATTTGCGGGTCCGCAACACACCACGGACGTGTGAATGTAGCCTAAAGTAGGACATTATTCACAGGCCGTAAAAAAAAATAAAATTTTTTTATAAATGGTCATGTGAATAAGCCCATACAGTACCACTGATCTTAAAACGGTCATGTGAGGGCCGTTAAAAAAGACCTGTGAATGTAGCCTAAGGCCTCTTTCACACTACCGTTTTTTTTTTTTTCGTTTTGCGGTCCGTTTTTTGCGGTCCGTATACGGAACCATTCATTTTCAATGGTTCCGCAAAAAAAACGGAATGTGTTCCGTATGCATTCCGTTTCCGTATTTCCGTTCCGTTGAAAGATAGAACATGTCCTATATTTGGCCGCAAATCACGTTCGGTGGCTCCATTAAAGTCAATAGGTCCGCAAAAAAAAACGGAACACATACGGAAATGCATCCGTATGTCTTCCGTTTCCGTTCCGTTTTTTCTGAACCATCTATTGAAAATGTTATGGCCAGCCCAATTTTTTCAATGTAATTACTGTATACTGTATATGCCATACGGAAAAACGGAACGGAAACACAACGGAACCAAAAAAACGGAACAACGGATGCGTTAAAAATGGAACGCAAAACACTGAAATGGACATACTGTAGTGTGAAAGAGGCCTAAGGGTGCAGTCACACACAGCAAAGGTGTTGTGACAGAAGATCTTCCAACAAAAGCCATGTCACTTTATGTGGAAATAACTTTGGAACGGTTTCATTTATCGAAGTGATTCTGAGACCGTTTTCTCGTGACAGATCGTACTTCATGTTAGTGGTGAATTTGAGTCAATATATTTTATCTTTATGTATGAAAAAAAAAATCAAACATTCAAAGAAGATTTTGAAAAAAAAAGCAATTTTCTAAATTTGAATTTCTCTGCTTTTGAGACAGATGTGATTGATTGCAAAATAGTTAATAGCTAATCAAAGGGGTTGTCCGGGTTCAGGGGTGAACCCGGATATCAACTGTTCTTTATTCTTTTCCTCTATATGAGTGGAGCACTGGAGCAGCGGTATAGACTGCACATCTGCTCCGGTGCCTAGCATAGTGATGTGAAGTACAATACGTCACGGCAGTAAACAAACAGACCTTGTGTTGTGCAATGCAAGGCAAGAAGGAGCATCGGAGGAAGGAAATGCTCTGATGCACCACTCAGAGTAAGGCCTCTGCCCATGAACGTAAGGGCTCCGTGCATATATGGGCATAAACCATGGGGCAGCCGCATGCGGATCAAGGACCCATTAACTTGAAAGGGGTCCGCGATCCGTCCGTTCCGCAAAAAGATAGAACAAGTTCTATTTTTTTTGCACAACGGAAGCACGAAACAGAACATCTATTTATTACCCCGATTCTGCAGTTTACAGAAACACCCCAATATGTGGTTGTATATTTTTTTCATGGGCACATGACGAGGCTCAGGAGGAAAGGAGCACAATATAGTATTTGGAGGGCAGATTTTGCTGGTATGGTTTTTGGTGGGATGTCACAAGGGAAACCTCCAAAAAGTGACCCTATTCTGGAAACTACACCCTTCAAGAAACTGATTGAGTGCTTTGACCCAACAAGTGTTTCACATAATTTGTAACACTTGGCTGTGAAAATGAAAAATTACATTTTATTTCCAATAAAATGTTGCTTTAGCCCCAAAATGTTTCGTTTTTACAAGGGGTAACAGAAGAGAAAAAAAATAAAAAATCACCCCACAATTTGTTGGGCATTTTTTCATGAATATGGCAACATCCCATATGTGGTCATAAGCTGCTGTTTGGAAACATGGCAGTGTACAAAAAGGAAGGAGTGGCATCTGGATTTTGTAACATGGAATTTGCTGAAATAGTTTTTAGGAGCCATAACATTAAAAAAAATTTGAGCTGGGCAAAAATTTCTATTCTGTCAGCATAAAAAAAATATATATCTAAATAAAATAAATTTTAAAAAAAGTATATATACACTTTATGTAATGAGATATATACAGTACAGACCAAAAGTTTGGACACACCTTTTCATTCAAAGAGTTTTCTTTATTTTCATGACTATGAAAATTGTAGATTCACACTGAAGGCATCAAAACTATGAATTAACACATGTGGAATTATATACATAACAAACAAGTGTGAAACAACTGAAAATATGTCATATTCTAGGTTCTTCAAAGTAGCCACCTTTTGCTTTGATTACTGCTTTGCACACTCTTGGCATTCTCTTTATGATCTTCAAGAGGTAGTCCCCTGAAATGGTTTTCACTTCACAGGTGTGCCCTGTCAGGTTTAATAAGTGGGATTTCTTGCCTTATAAATGGGGTTGGGACCATCAGTTGCGTTGATGAGAAGTCAGGTGGATGGATACACAGCTGATAGTCCTACTGAATAGACTGTTAGAATTTGTATTATGGCAAGAAAAAAGCAGCTAAGTAAAGAAAAACGAGTGGCCATCATTATTTTAAGAAATGAAGGTCAGTCAGTCAGCCGAAAAATTGGGAAAACTTTGAAAGTAAGGGCTATTTGACCATGAAGGAGAGTGATGGGGTGCTGCGCCAGATGACCTGGCCTCCACAGTCACCGGACCTGAACCCAATCGAGATGGTTTGGGGTGAGCTGGACCGCAGAGTGAAGGCAAAAGGGCAAACAAGTGCTAAGCATCTCTGGGAACTCCTTCAAGACTGTTGGAAGACCATTTCAGGGGACTACCTCTTGAAGCTAATCAAGAGAATGCCAAGAGTGTGCAAAGCAGTAATCAAAGCAAAAGTTGGCTACTTTGAAGAACCTAGAATATGACATATTTTCAGTTGTTTCACACTTGTTTGTTATGTATATAATTCCACATGTGTTAATTCATAGTTTTGATGCCTTCATAGTCATGAAAATAAAGAAAACTTTTTGAAGGAGAAGGTGTGTCCAAACTTTTGGTCTGTACTGTATATACAGTGGGGGAAATAATTATTTGACCCCTCACTGATTTTGTAAGTTTGTCCAATGACAAAGAAATGAAAAGTCTCAGAACAGTATCATTTCAATGGTAGGTTTATTGTAACAGTGGCAGATAGCACATCAAAAGGAAAATCGAAAAAATAACTTTAAATAAAAGATAGCAACTGATTTGCATTTCATTGAGTGAAATAAGTATTTGAACCCCTACCAACCATTAAGAGTTCTGGCTCCCACAGAGTGGTTAGACACTTCTACTCAATTAGTCACCCTCATTAAGGACACCTGTCTTAACTAGTCACCTGTATAAAAGACACCTGTCCACAGAATCAATCAATCAAGCAGACTCCAAACTCTCCAACATGGGAAAGACCAAAGAGCTGTCCAAGGATGTCAGAGACAAAATTGTAGACCTGCACAAGGCTGGAATGGGCTACAAAACCATTAGCAAGAAGCTGGGAGAGAAGGTGACAACTGTTGGTGCGATTGTTCGAAAATGGAAGGAGCACAAAATGACCATCAATCGACCTCGCTCTGGGGCTCCACGCAAGATCTCACCTCGTGGGGTGTCAATGGTTCTGAGAAAGGTGAAAAAGCATCCTAGAACTACACGGGAGGAGTTAGTTAATGACCTCAAATTAGCAGGGACCACAGTCACCAAGAAAACCATTGGAAACACATTACACCGCAATGGATTAAAATCCTGCAGGGCTCGCAAGGTCCCCCTGCTCAGGAAGGCACATGTGCAGGCCCGTCTGAAGTTTGCCAATGAACACCTGAATGATTCAGAGAGTGACTGGGAGAAGGTGCTGTGGTCTGATGAGACCAAAATAGAGCTCTTTGGCATTAACTCAACTCGCTGTGTTTGGAGGAAGAAAAATGCTGCCTATGACCCCCAAAACACCGTCCCCACCGTCAAGCATGGGGGTGGAAACATTTTGCTTTGGGGGTGTTTTTCTGCTAAGGGCACAGGACAACTTATTCGCATAAACGGGAAAATGGACGGAGCCATGTATCGTGAAATCCTGAGCGACAACCTCCTTCCCTCTGCCAGGAAACTGAAAATGGGTCGTGGATGGGTGTTCCAGCACGACAATGACCCAAAACATACAGCAAAGGCAACAAAGGAGTGGCTCAAGAAGAAGCACATTAAGGTCATGGAGTGGCCTAGTCAGTCTCCGGACCTTAATCCAATCGAAAACCTATGGAGGGAGCTCAAGCTCAGAGTTGCACAGAGACAGCCTCGAAACCTTAGGGATTTAGAGATGATCTGCAAAGAGGAGTGGACCAACATTCCTCCTAAAATGTGCGCAAACTTGGTCATCAATTACAAGAAACGTTTGACCTCTGTGCTTGCAAACAAGGGTTTTTCCACCAAGTATTAAGTCTTTTTTTGTTAGAGGGTTCAAATACTTATTTCACTCAATGAAATGCAAATCAGTTGCTATCTTTTATTTAAAGTTATTTTTTCGATTTTCCTTTTGATGTGCTATCTGCCACTGTTACAATAAACCTACCATTGAAATGATACTGTTCTGAGACTTTTTATTTCTTTGTCATTGGACAAACTTACAAAATCAGTGAGGGGTCAAATAATTATTTCCCCCACTGTACATACATACATACATACATACATACATACATACATACATACATACATACACACACACACACACACACACACACACTAGCTGACGGACCCGGGTATATTTAATCTATTTCATTTAATGTTTGTGTGTGTCATTATCAAAGATATCAACACTATCCACTATAACAGTGACATCTACAGCACCCGCCCCCTTAACAGTGACCTCCACAGACCCCCACTCCTTAACACTGACCCCCCCCCCCACAGTGCCCCATACCTTAAAATTGGACCTCCACAGCAGCCCATCCCCTTAACTTTGACCTTTACAGCAGCCTTCCCCTTTAACAGTGAGTTTCATAGCACACCAACCCCTTGACAGTGACCTCCATAGGGGCCCACCCCCTTAACAGTGGCCTTTACAGCAATCTGCCCCTTAAAGGGGTTGTCCGGGTTCAGAGCTGAACCCGGACAGATCTCCAATTTCACCCAGGCTCATGTCAGGGGGGCTCCCTGACATGAGCATCGAGGCAGTTCATGCTCCAATGCTCTCCTTTGCCCTGCGCTAAATTGCCCAGGGCAAAGGCACTTTTAGGAGTTCCGGAGACGTACCGGGGCTCTCCATGGGGCTGACACGAACCCCGGTGACGTCACCGGCACTGATGGGTGGGATTTAGCTCACAATAGGGCTGGAGGGGTTAAAAAATATTTTTTCAAAAAATTATTTAACTCGCCTTAATCCACTTGCTCGCGCAGCCCGGCTTCTCTTCTGTCTTTTTCTTTGAGGAATGGGACCTTTGATGACGTCACTGCGCTCATCACATGATCCATCACTGATCCATCACCATGTATTAAGAATGCTATTATCTTCACTTATAACCATGTTATAAGGGAAAATAATACAGTCTACACAACACCGAACCCAAACCCGAACTTCTGTGAAGAAGTTCGGGTACCAAACATGCCGATTTTTCTCACGCGCGTGCAAAACGCATTACAATGTTTTGCACTCGCGCGGGTGTGAAACCAGCCTAACTGTGACCTCCACAGCGGCCAGCCCCTTGGGTGGCAAAAGGTCCAGTTTAGGCCGGACAGTCCGGCTTTCAGACTCGTGGCTTAGCGGGGCGTGGCTTGGCGGGACCTAGCGGGACCTAGAAGTTTAATTTTAACTTCATTTTTTCAATCTCTCTTTGCTGAGGAGTGGGAGGGGGCGTAGCCTAACCGGATAAGGGGTGTGACTTAGCAGGACCTGGGGGCAGGGTTTTAAGTTAGTCTTTTGAGGGTGGACACATTGTGGCAGTGGCGTGTCTGGGCTCCTTCCCTCAAGAGTGACGCCCCTCTGGGCACCTTACTGGCTCATTTGCATACCAAATAAACTTGATTTTCCGAGAATAAAAACATCTATTGCGGGAACAAAGGCACATCTAGAAATAAGGTACTAAGTGCTATTAGGCTATGGCTTTACTTTAATAGCGATTATTCTGGTGACAGATTTCCTTTAAAGCGGACCTACAGCAGTAAAGAAAAATGGCTGGGTTGTTATGGAAACCTGGAGTAAAACTGTGTGTATGTGGAGACTAACGGCCTGCGAGCTTCTATTGGCTGATAAGGGTCATGTGACCAAGCTTCTATTGGCTAATGCATTTTTTTGGTAATATATCTCATGAACGGTACGTCCTATCGAGCTGGTCTAAAACCTTCCCGGACACCTGATGTACCTGTGAGCCAAATTTCGTGATATATATTTTTTAAAGTGATAAAAAAAAGTCATACACACCGCGAAATGACATTTGCAGAAACTACAGATTGTTGCACACAAAAAAAAAAAAACCCTCACACATCTCCGAAGACATAACTATAAAAATGTTATGGGGGTCAGATTACGGCGATGACCAGAAATTATTATTTTTTTTGCAGCATTAGGCTACATTCACACGTCAGTATTTTTCTATATCCCGATTTTCGGTCCGTTATTTGCGGATCCGTTGTTCCTGAAAATGTTTCCGTATGTCACATGTATAAAATTTCAATAAGCAAAAAAAGTTTAAAAAAAAAAAAAAAAAAAGTGAATAAAAGTCTAGTTATGTGTTACCTCAGGTGTCAATTAATTTCCAGGAACGGAATCCGCATAAAACGGATGACATACGTAATGACATACGAATGTCTTCCGTTTTTTGCGGATCCATTGACTTTGTATTGTTCCAGGATCCGATTTTTGCGGAAAAGAATAGGACAAGTTTTATATTTTTTCGGACATGCGGAACGGAACAACGGAAACGGACAGCACACATTGTGCTGTCCGATTTTTTCCAGGACCCATTGAAAATGAATGGGTACAGAACTGGTCCAGATCTGTTCCGCATAAAACGGAACAGATCAGGAAAGAAAAAACGGACGTGTGAATGGACCCTTAAAACGCAAGAAAAACTAAAAATGTGTGGTATTTCTGTAATCGTAATAAACCCAGAGAATGAAGAGCATGGGTTAGTTTTGCGACATAGTGAACGCCATAAAACAAAACCCATTAAACTGTGGTGGAATTGCGTTCTTTTTTGGCAAAACCCTCATACGGCTATGTGAACGGAAAAATAAAAAAAAGTTATGGTAGGGCAGGTAGCAAAAAAATGAAACCGCAAAAATGGAAAATTGTCTGAAAGGGGTTAAAGGTTTCAATCATGTCACCCTCTCCTTTCTTTCTCAAAGCTTTACAAATGAATGGTGTTGCTGTACTTAGATACTTATGTCCTATCCTCAGGATAAGGGCTAATGCACAAGAACAGATCTGCAAAAAAAAAGGGATGACGTCCATGTGCATTACGTATTTTGCGGAACGGAACAGTAGAACAGTACTATCTTGTCCGTAATGCGGAAAACAGAATGCACACGGAGTAAATTCTGCATTTTTATTTTTTTTTATGGTTTCACATACGGTGTGCAAAAAAAAAAAAAAAAAAGGAACGGAATGGACACTGAAAGAAAATACATTCATGCGCATGATCCCCAAGTCAAAGGTCCGACACCCAGGACTCCCAACTACACAGTGGATGGAGATGGAAGCACTAGGTTCTGTGTAGTGGCTGTTCTAGTGAACTGCAGCTCAGCTCCCACCAAAGTGGGAGAGCTGAGTGGTGAGCTGCAGTACACCAGCGCCAGAAACCACACAGTGCATGGAACCTTCTATCCACTGTGTAGTTTCTGGCCCCAAAACAGCTGATCAGTGGGGGATGCAGCCCCCCGATCAGCTGTTTGGAGAGGAAACAGCACTTCATGTGAGCGCTGGTCATTATACTATGTGTCGTCTTCTGTGGAGAAGGGACGTAGTGTGGTCATCAATATTTAATGGCCGGACAACCCCTTAAATGACCTATACTGGGAACAGATCATCCAATTCTAAGTATTAGAAATTGTCAGCCATAGCAGCCATTTTTTGTAAACAATTCTAGCAAAGGCCCTCGTTCACACTTCCGCCTTTCACGGACATGTGTTTGCATTTTCACTGAAGAATGATAGGAGATGCTTTGGAAATTAATTTTCAGCTGAGCAGCGTCCAGGTTTTACAGACAACACATGGAGGATGAAAAAAAGACCCACGGACCACAGACATCTTCATGAATGAAACACACAAACGCTTTTCTTTACGGACTTGAAAATGACACGGAAATGCGAATGGGGCCTAAACAGGAGACCTCTTACACTTCATTATCAGCTGCTGATGACCATATGCTATGTCACTGTAACTTCTAAGAGAAGATGGAAATCCATGTAACAGGAATTAGAAATGATGACAGAAGGTGGTGGGAGGCAAAAGTCTTGTAACATTTGCTGAAACACCAAGTCTAAAATGACTAGAAAAACGCAGAAATGACATCATATTTCACTACCTAGAATACAGCTTAGTAACTACGTGGCTTTCATGTCTGTGCCAAGAGGTCTATCCAAAGACTGTACTCTCCAACACCGCAAATCTCATCCAGACCGACCTTTTATTATTCATCCCTCGAGGGCTTTACTCATTTGTCTCTTTGCCACCATATCTTGGACTACTCTATACAAGTAGACTGAGCAGACAATTCATTCCGACTGGCAAAAAAAAAGCATTTCTTGGCTTGTCAAAATCTGGACCAGAGTCAGTAAAAGCTATGGTTTTGGTCAATCTAAAATCTAATTAAAAAGGTGCAAAGAATGTAGAGATTACAAATCTACAAATTCCAAGGTGTGATTGTAGAGTCACATATACCTCAATGGTTCCATCAGGGACACATCACAGGCACAGGTCCAGCCATGAGGGTCTCTTTGGAAAAGCAGGTTGATAAAAAGCAGATCCTGTTACAAGTGTCTAAGTAACTATGGTTACCAGCCAATTAGGAATGTCTGACTCACTATACATGACAGCAGTGCAGGATGAAATCATAGGATCAAGAGCTAAAATAACATCGACTTTTCCTGATGACACTGGCAAAGTACAAGGGAGATATAGATTGTGATTAGCCAAGATGAACTGATCGAAGGAAATTAAACCCAGCAAATCCCAGCCAGATCAACAAAGAATGGAAGTTATTAGTTTAATTTACATTTTTTGTATAAAAAAATAAATAAAAAAAACGCACATTTCTACATGGATGATGCACATAAAAGTGGACTCTTGCCACATCCTCCAACAATGGCGGTTCTATTACACTAGTGGTAGCTGATGCTCTGCAGATTCTAGCCTCTGTAACTGGGCAATTGATACCGCCTGTAAAATGGCTAAACCACATCCATCAGAGCCGGTGACATCACTGAATACACTGCTGGGCAGAAGCCTCCACCTAGTTGTGTACCAAAGTAAACAAAAAAGCTCCTGCTGTGTATGATCCAGCGCAGGGCAAGAGAGCATTGGGAGCATGAAATGCTCCAATGCTCATATTAGGAGGGCTGCCTTTAATATCTAGCAAAAGAAGCCTCTGACAAAATCGTAATACAACAAATGCCAACGACAGGAAAGCTTACAACCCCCCAAAAAGAGTTTTTCCACTATTACAACCTATTTTTGTTTTATTTTTCCAATACATCTAAACTTAAGAGTAAAGCAAAAACAGTAGTTCCTCAAACTATAGTAATTGGTTTTTGCATAACCATTGTACACTGCTCAAAAAAATAAAGGGAACACTTAAACACAATGTAAGGCTACTTTCACACTTGCGTTGTTCTTTTCCGGCATAGAGTTCCGTCACAGGGGCTCTATACCGGAAAAGAACTGAACAGGTATGTCCCCATGCATTCTGAATGGAGAGTAATCCGTTCAGTTTGCATCAGTATGTCTTCAGTTCAGTCGTTTTGACTGATCAGGCAAAAGAGAAAACCGTAGCATGCTACGGTTTTATCTCCGGCTAAAAAAACTGAAGACTTGCCTGAATGCCGGATCAGGCATTTTTTCCCATAGGAATGTATTAGTGCCAGATCCGGCATTCAGAATACCGGAATGCCGGATCCGTCCTTCCGGTATGCGCATGCGCAGACTGAAAAAAAGGTGAAAAAATAAATGCCGGATCCGTTTTTGCCGGATGACACGGCATTTCAATGCATTTTTTCGACTGATCAGGCATTTTTAAGACTGATCAGGATCCTGATCAGTCTTACTAATGCCATCAGTTAGCATACATTTTGCCTGATCCGGCAGGCAGTTCCGGCGACGGAACTGCTTGCCGGATCTCTCTGCCGCAAGTGTGAAAGTAGCCTAAGGGTCCATTCACACGTCCGTTTTTTCTTTCCTGATCTGTTCCGTTTTTTCAGGAACAGATCTGGACCAGATCTGGACCCATTCATTTTCAATGGGTCCTGGAAAAAATCTGACATTGAGCTGTCCGTTTTTTTCCAGGACCCATTGAAAATGAATGGGTCCAGATCTGGTCCAGATCTGTTCCTGAAAAAACGGAACAGATCAGGAAAGAAAAAACGGACGTGTGAATAGACCCTAACTCCAAGTCTGCAATACTGAGTGACAATCAATTTCACATGCTGTTGTGCAGATGGGATAGACAACAGGTGGAAATTATAGGCAATTAGCAAGACACCCCCAATAAAGGAGTGGTTCTGCAGGTGGTGACCACAGACCTCTTCTCAGTTCCTATGCTTCCTGGCTGATGTTTTGGTCACTTTTGAATGCTGGCGGAGCTTTCACTCTAGTGGTAGCATGAGACAGAGTCTACAACCCACACAAGTGGCTCAGGTAGTGCAGCTTATCCAGGATGGCACATCAATGCGAGCTGTGGCAAGAAGGTTTGCTGTGTCTGTCAGCGTAGTGTCCAGAGCATGGAGGCGCTACCAGGAGACAGGCCAGTACATCAGGAGACGTGGAGGAGGCCGTAGGAGGGCAACAACCCAGCAGCAGGACCGCTACCTCCGCCTTTTTGCAAGGAGGAACAGGAGGAGCACTGCCAGAGCCCTGCAAAATGACCTCCAGCAGGCCACAAATGTGCATGTGTCTGCTCAAACGGTCAGAAACAGACTCCATGAGGGTGATGTGAGGGCCCGACGTCCACAGGTGGGGGTTGTGCTTACAGCCCAACACCGTGCAGGATGTTTGGCATTTGCCAGTGAACACCAAGATTGGCAAATTCGCCACTGGCGCCCTGTGCTCTTCACAGATGAAAGCAGGTTCACACTGAGCACATGTGACAGACGTGACAGAGTCTGGAGACGCCGTGGAGAACGTTCTGCTGCCTGCAACATCCTCCAGCATGACCGCTTTGGCATTGGGTCAGTAATGGTGTGGGGTGGCATTTCTTTGGAGGGCCACACAGCCCTCCATGTGCTCGCCAGAGGTAGCCTGACTGCCATTAGGTAGCGAGATGAGATCCTCAGACCCCTTGTGAGACCATATGCTGGTGCGGTTGGCCCTGGGTTCCTCCTAATGCAAGACAATGCTAGACCTCATGTGGCTGGAGTGTGTCAGCAGTTCCTGCAAGACGAAGGCATTGATGCTATGGACTGGCCCGCCCGTTCCCCAGACCCGAATCCAATTGAGCACATCTGGGACATCATGTCTCGCTCTATCCACCAACGTCACGTTGCACCACAGACTGTCCAGGAGTTGGCAGATGCTTTAGTCCAGGTCTGGGAGGAGATCTCTCAGGAGACCGTCCGCCACCTCATCAGGAGCATGCACAGGCGTTGTAGGGAGGTCATACAGGCACGTTGAGGCCACACACACTACTGAGCCTCATTTTGACTTGTTTTAAGGACATTACATCAAAGTTGGATAAGCCTGTAGTGTGTTTTTCCACTTTAATTTTGAGTGTGACTCCAAATCCAGACCTCCATGGGTTGAAAAATTTGATTTCCATTTTTTTATTTTTGTGTGATTTTGTTGTCAGCACATTCAACTATGTAAAGAACAAACTATTTCAGAAGAATATTTAATTAATTCAGATCTAGAATGTGTTATTTTTGTGTTTCCTTTATTTTTTGAGCAGTGTATGATGAAACCTTAAAGGGAACCTGACATCATCTTTATGCTGCCCATACTAACGGATAAGACAGGCGAGTTGATTTCAGCGGTCTGTCATTTATAAGTTAAAAGTAAGTGGTTGCCGAGAAAAGATAGAGAGACTGAAGGAGTCACAGAAAGGCATAGAAGTGGACGTCCTTTGGCCACATCCCACACTGATGACCCCTTCATTGTGAACAATGCCCTGCAGAATCGGATCATTGTAGACTGGGCCTGGAAAAGAGTCTCGGCCACCTGAGAAGATTCATGGTTATTCATTAAGTCCTGCTCTCCCTGTCCACCTGCTGATGATTGACATCTAGTTTTCTCCCTTTCTCTCTAGGAGAGAACTGCCAATCATCAGTAGATGGACTGGGAGAGCAGGAGATTAGGAATAACCATGACTCTTCTCAGGTAGATTTGACTCTTCTCAAGGCCTGGGCTGCAATGATTATGATGCTGGTTCTCAGAAAACCACTTACTTTTAGCTCATGAGTGACACACCAATGAAATCAGCATTTCTGTCACTACTTTATGCTGCCATCAGTGAGGTCAGCATAAAGTGGATGACCGGTTCCCTTTAACCCCTTAAGGACTCAGACCTATTTCACCTTACAGACTTGGCCATTTTTTGCAAATCTGACCAGTGTCACTTTGAGTGCTGATAACTTTAAAACGCTTTTACTTACCCAGGCCGTTCTGAGATTGTTCGTCACATATTGTACTTCATGACACTGCTAAAATTGGGTCAAAAAAGTAAAATTTTTTTGCATAAAAAAAATACCAAATTTACCAAAAATTTGGAAAAATTTGCAAATTTCCAAGTTTCAATTTCTCTACTTCTATAATACATAGTAATACCTCCAAAAATTGTTATTACTTTACATTCCCCAAATGTCTACTTCATGTTTGGATCATTTTGGGAATGATATTTTATTTTTTGGGGATGTTACAAGGCTTAGAAGTTTAGAAGCAAATCTTGAAATTTTTCTGAAATTTTCAAAAACCCAATTTTTAGGGACCAGTTCAGGTCTGAAGTCACTTTGCGAGGCTTACATAATAGAAACCACCCAAAAATGACCCCATTCTAGAAACTACACCCCTCAAGGTATTCAAAACTGATTTTACAAACGTCGTTAACACTTTAGGTGTTCCACAAGAATTAATGGAAAATGGAGATACAATTTCAAAATTTCACTTTTTGGGCAGATTTTCCATTTTAATAATTTTTTTCCAGTTACAAAGCAAGGGTTAACAGCCAAACCAAACTCAATATTTATGGCCCTGATTCTGTAGTTTACAGAAACACCCCATATGTGGTCGTAAACAGCTGTACGGGCACACGGCAGGGCGCAGAAGGTAAGGAATGCCATACGGTTTTTGGAAGGCAGGTTTTGCTGGACTGGTTTTTTTTGACACCATGTCCCACTTGAAGCCCCCCTGATGCACCCTTAGAGTAGAAACTCCAAAAAAGTGACCCCATTTTAGAAACTACAGGATAGGGTGGCAGTATTGTTGGTACTAGTTTAGGGTACATATGATTTTTGGTTGCTCTATATTACACTTTTTGCGAGGCAAGGTAACAAGAAATAGCTGTTTTGGCACCGTTTTAATTTTTTGTTATTTACAACATTCATATAACAGGTTAGATCATGGGATATTTCTATAGACCAGGTTGTCACGGACTCTGCGATACCTAATATGTATACTTTTTTTTATTTATGCAAGTTTTACACAATGATTTCATTTTTGAAGCAAAAAAAAGAAATCATGTTTTAGTGTTTCCATAGTCTAAAAGCCATAATTTTTTCAGTTTTTGGGCGATTACCTTGAATAGGTTATGATTTTTGTGGGATGAGATGACGGTTTTATTTGCACTATTTTGGGGTGCGTGTGACTTTTTGATCGCTTGCTATTACACTTTTTGTGATGTAAGGTGAAAAAAAAATGGTTTATTTAGCAGTTTTTATTTTAAATTTTTTACGGTGTTCATCTGAGAGGTTAGGTCATGTGATATTTTTAGAGCCGGTCGATACGGACGTGGCGATACCTAATATTTATACTTCTTTATTTATTTATGCAAGTTTTACACAATAACAGCTTTTTTCAAAAAAAAAAAATGATGTTTTAGTGTCTCCATATTCTGAGCCATCGTTTTTTTTATTTTTTGGGCGATTGTCTCAGGTAGGGGCTCATTTTTTGCGGGATGAGGTGACGGTTAGATTGGTACTATTTTGGTGGGTAAACGCCTTTTTGATCGCTTGCTGTTGTACTTTTTGTGATGTAAGGTGACAATTTTTTTTTTTATTTAGCACAGTTTTTTTTTTTTTTTTTTTTTTTTTACAGTGTTCATCTGAGGGGTTAGGTCATGTGATATGTTTATAGAGCCGGTCGATACGGACGCGGCGATACCTAATATGTATACTTTCCCTCCCCCCCCCTATTTTTTACCAATTTTTTTTAACTTTATTTGGGGAAAATGACATTTTTGTTTATTTTTACTTGAAACTTTTAATTTTTTTTTTGGGGGGGGGGGGGGACTGGGACTTTATTTTTTCAACTTTTTTTTTCACTATATTTTTTGTCCCACTTTGGGACTTGAACTTTGGGGGGGTATATTCCTTTACAATGCATTCCAATACTTCTGTATTGGAATGCATTGGCTGTATGAGTAATACTGTGTGTATTACTCATACAGCTTCCAGGGCCTGTGAGATCCAGAGGGCTGGATCTCACAGGCTCTTCACCGGAAGGCAGCGCGATGCCTTCCTTAGACATCGCGCTGCCTTCCATGCCATCGGGTCCCCCCCACAGCCGCATGGGGACCCGATGGCACCACCGCCGCAACCGCAGGTAAAGCCGCAAACCGCAGGTCTGAATTGAATGATTTCAGCGGGCATCCTGTTCCGATTAACCCCCGCCGCGCCACAATCGCGGTTTAAACCCATGACGTACCGGTACGTCATGGGTCCTTAAGGACTCGGGAAACATGCCGTACCAGTACGTCATGAGTCCCTAAGGGGTTAAAAGGGTTTATCCTCAGGATGTCATCAATATCAGATCAGCGGGGGTCCGATACCCTGAACCCCCGCTGATCAGCTGTTCGAAAAGGCCGGGAGCTCCGTGTGCATTGTGGTCTCTTCCTAAGCCATGCAACGTCACAATTCATCGGTCACATGGCTTAGTTGCAGCTCAGGCCCATTGAAGTGAATGGGACTGAGCTACAATACCAAGCACAGCCACTATATATATATATATATATATATATATATATATATATATTATACGAGTTCAATACAAACTATATTTGTATTTATGGCCACATACGAATAATTGGTTCACTCTTAAACCCTGACTGCTTCCATGTACCTTTGGAGAAATTTTAATATAGTACATACGATTTTATGCACTTAGTAGTACACTGTATGGTTTGGAGGGACCCTTGTTCCTGACCACCGCTGGATTGCTGCTTCTTCTCTTAATTTCACATATCTTCGAACTGCCTTCTCATATATATTTCTAGAGGATTTAATATAGGACATTCGATCTTATGCATTTAATATAGGACATTCGATCTTATGCATTTAATATAGGACATTCGATCTTCTGCATTTAGCCACACACTGTATGGTTTGTTAAGACCTCTTTCTCCTGACCATTGTAGGTTTAATACATAGGATTGCTGCTATCTCCAGTACCGATTGCACATATTATCTTTATTGTATCTATTGTATCTATTATTATTCATTTTATTTGTTTTAATTGCTTTCAATTGACCCAATTATCAGTGAGTGCCCAGATGTTATTTTTATATAGAGCATAGAATGCCATTTCTGCTTGCTCAATAAATATTAACATGTGGAGTCTGCCTTTAAAGTATATATGTGCTGGTACATGCTCCACGCAGGGAATGTACACATACACCACTCACAAAAAGTTAGGGATATTTGGCTTGTGTGTGAAATTTCAGGATAAACCTAAAAGGCACTCTAACCTTTACAGGAGAACTTAATGTGACCTACTCTAAACTTTTGATTGCACATGTCCAACTGTTCAATGCTTCAGTACTTTTTGCACACCATGTTGTTCTCTTAACCACCTCAGCCCCCAGTGCTTAAACACCCTGAAAGACCAGGCCACTTTTTACACTTCTGACCTACACTACTTTCACCGTTTATTGCTCGGTCATGCAACTTACCACCCAAATTAATTTTACCTCCTTTTCTTCTCACTAATAGAGCTTTCATTTGGTGGTATTTCATTGCTGCTGACATTTTTACTTTTTTTGTTATTAATCGAAATTTAACGATTTTTTTGCAAAAAAAAAAGTCATTTTTCACTTTCAGTTGTAAAATTTTGCAAAAAAAACGACATCCATATATAAATTTTGCTCTAAATTTATTGTTCTACATGTCTTTGATAAAAAAAAAATGTTTGGGTAAAAAAAAAAATGGTTTGGGTAAAAGTTATAGTGTTTACAAACTATGGTACAAAAATGTGAATTTCCGCTTTTTGAAGCAGCTCTGACTTTCTGAGCACCCGTCATGTATCCTGAGGTTCTACAATGCCCAGACAGTACAAACACCCCACAAATGACCCCATTTCGGAAAGTACACACCCAAAGGTATTCGCTGATGGGCATAGTGAGTTCATAGAACTTTTTATTTTTTGTCACAAGTTAGCGGAAAATTATGATTTTTTTTTCTTTTTTTTTTTTTCTTACAAAGTCTCATATTCCACTAACTTGTGACAAAAAATAAAAACTTCTATTAACTCACTATGCCCATCACGAAATACCTTGGGGTCTCTTCTTTCCAAAATGGGGTCACTTGTGGGGTGGTTATACTGCCCTGGCATTCTAGGGGCCCTAATGTGTGGTAAGGAGTTTGAAATCAAATTCTGTAAAAAATGACCTGTGAAATCCGAAAGGTGCTCTTTGGAATATGGGCCCCTTTGCCCACCTAGGCTGCAAAAAAGTGTCACACATCTGGTATCTCTGTATTCAGGAGAAGTTGAGGAATGTGTTTTGGGGTGTCTTTTTACATATACCCATGCTGGGTGAGATAAATATCTTGGTCAAATGCCAACTTTGTATAAAAAAAATGGGAAAAGTTGTCTTTTGCCAAGATATTTCTCACCCAGCATGGGTATATGTAAAATGACACCCCAAAACACATTCCCCAACTTCTCCTGAGTACGGAGATACCAGATGTGTGACACTTTTTTGCAGCCTAGGTGGGCAAAGGGGCCCATATTCCAAAGAGCACCTTTCGGATTTCACAGGTCATTTTTTACAGAATTTGATTTCAAACTCCTTACCACACATTTGGGCCCCTAGAATGCCAAGGCAGTATAACTACCCCACAAGTGACCCCATTTTGGAAAGAAGAGACCCCAAGGTATTCGCTGATGGGCATAGTGAGTTCATGGAAGTTTTTATTTTTTGTCACAAGTTAGTGGAATATGAGACTTTGTATGAAAAAAAAAAATCAGCATTTTCCACTAACTTGTGACAAAAAATAAAAAATTCTAGGAACTCGCCATGCCCCTCACGGAATACCTTGGGGTGTCTTCTTTCCAAAATGGGGTCACTTGTGGGGTAGTTATACTGCCCTGGCATTTTCCAGGGGCCCTAATGTGTGGTAAATAGGTAAATGACCTGTGAAATCCTAAAGGTGCTCTTTGGAATATGGGCCCCTTTGCCCACCTAGGCTGCAAAAAAGTGTCACACATGTGGTATCGCCGTATTCAGGAGAAGTTGGGGAATGTGTTTTGGGGTGTCATTTTACATATACCCTTGCTGGGTGAGAGAAATATCTTGACAAAAGACAACTTTTCCCATTTTTTTATACAAAGTTGGCATTTGACCAAGATATTTCTCTCACCCAGCATGGGTATATGTAAAATGACACCCCAAAACACATTCCCCAACTTCTCCTGAGTACGGCGATACAAGATGTGTGACACTTTTTTGCAGCCTAGATGCGCAAAGGTGCCCAAATTCCTTTTAGGAGGGCATTTTTAGACATTTGGATACCAGACTTCTTCTCACGCTTTGGGGCCCCTAGAATGCCAGGGCAGTATAAATACCCCACATGTGACCCCATTTTGGAAAGAAGACACCCCAAGGTATCCAATGAGGGGCATGGCGAGTTCATAGAAATTTTTTTTTTTTGGCACAAGTTAGCGGAAATTGATATTTTTAATTTTTTTCTCACAGTCTCCCGTTCCGCTAACTTGGGACAAAAATTTCAATCTTTCATGGACTCAATATGCCCCTCACGGAATACCTGGGGGTGTCTTCTTTCCGAAATGGGGTCACATGTGGGGTATTTATACTGCCCTGGCATTCTAGGGGCCCTAAAGCGTGAGAAGAAGTCTGGAATATAAATGTCTAAAAAATTTTACGCATTTGGATTCAGTGAGGGGTATGGTGAATTCATGTGAGATTTTATTTTTTGACACAAGTTAGTGGAATATGAGACTTTGTAAGAAAAAAAATAAATAATTCCGCTAACTTGGGCCAAAAAAATGTCTGAATGGAGCCTTACAGAGGGGTGATCAATGACAGGGGGGTGATCAATGACAGGGGTGTGATCAATGACAGGGGGGTGATCAATGACAGGGGTGTGATCAATGACAGGGGTGTGATCAATGACAGGGGTGTGATCAGGGAGTCTATATGGGGTGATAACCACAGTCATTGATCACGCCCGTGTAAGGCTTCATTCAGACGTCCGTATGCGTTTTGCGGATCCGATCCATCTATCAGTGCATCCGTAAAAATCATGCGGACATCTGAATGGAGCTTTACAGGGGGGTAATCAATGACAGGGGGGTGATCAGGGAGTCTATATGGGGTTATCACCACAGTCATTGATCACGCCCCTGTAAGGCTTCATTCAGACGTCCGGATGCGTTTTGCGGATCCGATCCATCTATCAGTGGATCCGTAAAAATCATGCGGACATCTGAATGGAGCTTTACAGGGGGTTGATCAATGACAGGGGTGTAATCAATGACAGGGGGGTGATCAGGGAATCTATATGGGGTGATCACCACAGTCATTGATCATGCCCCTGTAAGGCTTCATTCAGACGTCCAAATGCGTTTTGCGGATCCGATCTATCAGTGCATCCGTAAAAATCATGCGGACATCTGAATGGAGCTTTACAGGGGGGTGATCAGGGAGTCTATATGGGGTGATCACCACAGTCATTGATCATGCCCCTGTAAGGCTTCATTCAGACGTCCGGATGCGTTTTGCGGATCCGATCCATCTATCAGTGGATCCGTAAAAATCATGCGGACGTCTGAATGGAGCTTTACAGGGGGGTAATCAATGACAGGGGGGTAATCAATGACAGGGGGGTGATCAGGGAGTCTATATGGGGTGATCACCACAGTCATTGATCACGCCCCTGTAAGGCTTCATTCAGACGTCCGGATGCGTTTTGCGGATCCGATCCATCTATCAGTGGATCCGTAAAAATCATGCGGACGTCTGAATGGAGCTTTACAGGGGGGTAATCAATGACAGGGGGGTGATCAGGGAGTCTATATGGGGTGATCAGGGGCTAATAAGGGGTTAATAAGTGACGGGGGGGGGTGTAGTGTAGTGTAGTGGTGCTTGGTGCTACTTTACTGAGCTACCTGTGTCCTCTGGTGGTCGATCCAAACAAAGGGGACCACCAGAGGACCACGTAGCAGGTATATTAGACGCTGTTATCAAAACAGCGTTTAATATACCTGTTAGGGGTTAAAAAAAAACACATCTCCAGCCTGCCAGCGAACGATCGCCGCTGGCAGGCTGGAGATCAACTCTCTTACCTTCCGTTCCTGTGAGCGCGCGCGCCTGTGTGCGCGCGTTCACAGGAAATCTCGCGTCTCGCGAGAGGACGCGCCGGCGCGTCCACTCGGAATGAATCAACCACCTCCAGGACGCGTCTGTGCGTACAGCGGTCCGGAGGTGGTTAAAGTGGCTTGTATTAGAGAAAGTTAATACAAGCCACTTACTAATGTAGTCTGGATTCATTTTTCCATCACATTATACACTGCTCGTTTCCAAGGTTATAGACCACCCTGCAATCCATCAGTGGTGGTCGCGCTTGTACAATATAGGAAAAAGCACTAGCCTATGTGTGCTCTCATGGTCCTGGCCCTCAGAGAGGTGGTCTGTAACCATGGAAACGAGCAGAGTATAATATAATGTAATGTAAAAATAAATCCAGCCAGCAAAGGCAGCAATATGGATAATAACAATATGTTAGTAAGTGCCTCGTATTAACTATCTAAATGATAAATGCCAATTACTAAAGTGAGACAACCCCTTTAACAAGGAGCTTAACCACAAAATTCACAACACGTGTGATCCATGAATTGCCCAATAAATTTCCTGATTCAACTAAAATGGGTATTTAAACAATACTCCTCATCATGCTGTTCACATTTTGACATCATGAGACCAAGACGTCACTTAACTATTGATCAACTGTACCTCGACATTGCGAGGCTTCAAGCAGGATGTTCAGACGGAAATGGCCACTGAGCTTAGAGTGTCACAGAGTGTCATTAGCAGGTATGAACAAAAAGATATAGAGAGACTGAAGGAGTCACAGAAAGGCATAGAAGTGGACGTCCTTTGGCCACATCCCACACTGATGACCCCTTCATTGTGAACAATGCCCTGCAGAACCGGATGATGGATACCACACAACTCCAGGCACATTTAAGGGAGGTAAGAGGCACCAAAAGTGTCGCATCAGACCATTTGAAACCATTTACATCAGGTCTGCAAGATAGACGACCTGCAAGGGTACCTGACCACTGTCGTCATTGTCTCGCATGGGCCAGGGAGCATCTACGCTGGACGAGAAATCAGTGGGCCTCAGTGCTGTTCACTGATGAAAGTATTCACGCTGAGCAGAAATGATGGCTGCCAGCTATGGTTGGAGATGTCAAGGAGAGCACTATGCATCAACCATAGTTGTCACCATACAAGTCTTTTGTGGTGGTGTTACAGTGTGGGCAGGCGCGTCTAGTCAAAACAGAACTGCCCTGCTCTTTGTGAATGGTACAGTGACAAGCTCATACTACTTAACATCATTAATCCAGTCATTGTGCCTCTGCATGAACAACACAGGCATAATTTCATCTTCATGGACAACAATGCGCCAGCTCATCGAGGTCACATCATTAGGGAACGGCTGCTGGAGACTGGGGTACCTCAAATGGATTGACCTGCACATTCTACAGACCTGAATCCTATTGAAAACCTATGGGATCAGCTAAATCGCCGTGTAGAGGCTTGTAACTCTGTACCCCAGAACCTAATTGACCTTGAGGGCCACCCTTCAAGAATAGTGGGATGCCATGCCTCAGAAGACAATAAGTCGACTTGTGAACAGCATGAGACGTCGTTGTCAAGTTGTAATTGATGCTTAAGGTCACATGACAAGTTATTGAGGCACTGACATTTATTGTGGGGGTATACCCACCACTGTTGTTGGCTTTTGTTTTAATAAATTGTTTGAGATGAAAATCGCCCCTGCATGCTTCTACGTAAATGCCCTACTTTCATCATATAATATCACCGGAGCATGAACTTTTTACGTTCTCCATAAATTTCCCCCAAAAGCCAAATATCCCCAACTTTTTGTGAGTAGTGTAGTTCCTGGCTGGGTGACATCCTGTATGTATGGTGAACCTGCCCATGTGTATGTCACTTTTGTTCCCATGTATAGGGCCTCACCCGTGCCATATTTCATATATCTCTTAACAGAGCCATGGGAGGCTTTACTACACCAATCATCCAAACATCCATTAACAAAATGGGGCAAATCTTGAGTCAGATGTCCGACATGACAAATCCGGTACATGTCAGGTATTTTAAATGTGTATGTTAAGCTATGTGAATACACCTTCCATCTAGCACTCTCGCACCCCTCCAGTCTATCCTCAACTCTGCTGCCCGACTAATTCACCTCTCACCCTATTACTCCTCTGCCTCTCCCCTCTGTCAATCCCTTCACTGGCTCCCCATTGCCCAGTGAATTCACTTCAAAGTACTAACAAATACATACAAGGCTGTCCATAACCTGTCCCCTCCCTACATCTCTGAGCTACTTTCCCGATACATCCCCACACGCACTCTCCGATCCTCACAAGACCTTCTCTCCTCTCCTTTTATCACCTCTTCCCACAATCGCCTCCAAGGTTTCTCCCGCGCATCCCCCATACTCTGGAACTCGCTACCCCAACATATCAGACTCTTACCTACAGCGGAATCCTTCAAAAGAAACCTGAAAACCCACCTCTTCAGACAAGCCTACAACCAGTGACCCTGCTGCCTCTATACCGCCATGACCAACTTCACCCTTACCTACTGTGTCCTTCTCCCATACCATGTAGATTGTAAGCTCTCACGGGCAGGGCCCTCTCTCCTTCTGTACCAGTTTGGAGTGATGACATTTTCACTGTCTGGCCCTGTCAAAGTGGAGAGGGCGCTGCAGTTGCAGAAAAAGTGGAGCCTCTAGGTGTAATGGCAATTCCCCCGTTGCTCTTAGAGGCTCATTTGCATACAAACTGCTGACAGATGCACTTTAAAAGGAAAATTCTGTATACGCAAATGATATTAAGAAGTTATCACTACAGTAAGCAGGACACAAAGTAACAAATTACAAATTCAAGACTAAAGTGCCATTTTTATGTCAGAGAAGAGAACAATTGAGATCTCCACTTACAACAAATGCTTCACTGCATATATAACCACTATATTATATTATAAAAGACTCAATGGGGGGGATTTATCAAACTGGTGTAAAGTAGAACTGGCTTAGTTGCCAATAGCAACCAATCACCTTTCATTTTCCAAAGGAGCTGTGAAAAATGAAAGGAGAAATCTGATTGGTTGCTATGGGCAACTAAGCCAGTTCTACTTTATACCAGTTTGATAAATCTCCCCCAATGTCTTGATCATGGCATCATCATTTAGTGCATTTTAAAGGGGGGCAGTATCACATATTATTACTTAACTTTTACTAAAAAAGTAGGTATAAAAATACACAAAAAGGGACAAGCCTAGAGAATCCCCTAGTATAATGAACCCCCAAAACGACGAACAAACATAGAATCAAACAAAACATATACAGAAGCCCCCAAAGGGGTATCTTGAGCCGGTAGAGAAAAAGGGTAGATGTTACCGGTCCAGTAGTTGTCACGGATGGTGTACAGGAAACAAGACAATACCATATAAACAATGTCTCTCTGGATCCACAACTAAGGAACAAAGGGAGACCCCTGCAATAGACCTGCCGCTCTCCCTCACTGCTCAGCCTATGCGAACACCCCAAAGGTGGATGGCCGCATATCCACGTTCCTCGGCTATCTATTACCTGAAGACCCTACAATAGTGAAGGGACACGACCACCGGCTCCCTACACTGACACGGAGGGAGTAAGGGTCACCTGGATCCAGAAAAGACAATCATAAATACATAAACAGCACTTATCTTGCAGACAACCGACGACTGAGGACTGGGAACTGGGAACAGCATGCACACACACTCCAGGAAGTTGTATCAGCCGCACACTACTGCATTATGGGGAGGAACTTAAAGGGTAGCAATTAGTCCAACTGCAAGACAGCTGAGATAGACTAACGAGATGAGAAACTAAACCAAAACAAAGAAATTCAAGGAGGAGGATCTGAGAAGCTCCTGTGAGCGCTTCTCAGCTGTCTGGCTGTGACAGTAGTATTGCACAATGCAGACGAGGCTTAGAGATACGTTCACTCAATGATATCTTTTTTCGCATTCTTGTGCTTGAGGATCCTTTCTTTCTCCCCATCAAGTGTCACGTTTAACTTCTGCATGTATAGGGGACGGGGCTAGGGGTCCTAAACTGTTTCTAGTATGCCCTAATGAGGCTAGTACACCCTAATGACATCCTAATACGGAGTCATCGCCCTGAAAAGAGCGGCCCCGTCCGGAACCTTGTCCGGTTAACGAAACCCTAGACAACTCTAGCTATATGTACAGTAGTACCTACTGGGGGAGTCAAGGTTTAAATTGATATGTGTTTCTGCACAGAGCAGTATGTTGTCTCCTGAGAAGCACGAGATGAAGGAGAGTGTTCCAACGTGTTTCATCTGATTTAAAACAGCCCCAGGAATCATCAGGGGACACGGGGCTGGACTGTCTTCAATTACATGAAGTATAGCCTGCATATAGCAAGGCTCATCCATGCAGGGACACCCAGTGATTCAAATGTCCCTGCTTTCTTGTTGGTGAGTTGAGCAGCCTCATTAGGGCATACTAGAAACAGTTTAGGACCCCTAGCCCCGTCCCTATACATGCAGAAGTTAAACGTGATGCTTGATGGGGAGAAAGAAAGGATCCTCAAGCACACAAATGCGAAAAAGGTATCATTGTGCAATACTACTGGACCGGTAACATCTACCCATTTTCTCTACCGTCTCAAGATACCCCTTTGGGGGCTTCTGTATATGTTTTTGTTACTAGCACACTTCTTTTTGGTTGTGGGGTTTTGTTTGATTCTATGTTTGTTCGTCCTTTTGGGAGTTCATTACACTAGGGCAGGCATGCTCAACCTGCGGTCCTCCAGCTGTTGCAAAACTACAACTCCCATCATTCCCTGACAGCCTACAGCTATCATCCTACAGAAAGGCATCGTGGGAGTTGTAGTTTTACAACAGCTGGATGGCCGCAGGTTGAGCATCCCTGCACCAGGGGATTCACTAGGCTTGTCCCTTTTGTGTATTTTTATACCTACTTTATTAAAGTTAAAGGGAACCTGTCACCTGGATTTTGGGTATAGAGCTGAGGACATGGGTTGCTAGATGGCCGCTAGCACATCTGCAATACCCCGTCCCCATAGCTCTGTGTGCTTTTATTGTGTAAAAAAAATGATTTGATACATATGCAAATTAACATAAAAGAGTCATATCTTACTTGTGTTACCAGAGAAGAGTCATATTTTCAAGCTCTAATTCATCTCAGGGTAATTTGCATATGTATCAAATCGGTTTTTTTTACAAAATAAAAGCACCCAGAGCTATGGGGACTGGGTATTGCGCATGTGCTAGCGGCCATCTAGCAACCCATGTCCTCAGCTCTATACACAAAATCCCGGTGACAGGTTCCCTTTAAGTTTTATTATGTGATACTGCCCCCCTTTAAAATGCTCTTTCATGATTGCAGTATATTATAGATCTTAATTTGTACCTCCTTCAGATAGGCGACCTTTTTCCATCATCATTTAGTATTAACGCTTTAACATCCAAAGTGAGTTGCAGCTAATCGGAGCTTAAATCCATTACAGTCATGTGAAACGGGGAATAAGTCTTGGATAAAAACCCTATTTTCCAGCTCCTGAAAGCCAATTTTTTCACTATCACAACCCAAAAAAGCTTAGTGCATGAACTAAATCATCTACTGGCACCGTCAAGTAGTGTTATATCAACTGGATTTTGCCAATTCATGTGCAATTACATTTTGTAAAATACTCAAACTTTCCTTAAGGAGAATTATAGCAGACAATAATTTTGTATTATACAGGGAATAAGCTACTATAGATGCCAAAGAACTGAGATCTTTGCTGCACTGCTGGCCCAACCATTAGTGAAAGCACAACACGCTTACCCATAGCTACAAAGATGAATACAGTTTTAGAACGAGTGTTCAGAGCCGTGTGCACCCTGTGAGTTAGTCCATACACCCCATTATGGCTTCCTGATATCACAGAAGAGATCCCCACTGCGAACCATCATCTGCAAACAGCATCCATCATGAAAATGCTGGTCTAGTAATGATAGACATTTTAGGAATGTTTACCATCACACACAATGCATGTGGAAATAATGCAAAGTAGTAAGGTAAAATAACAATAAATCATCATTTAGGCTACTTTCACACTTGCGTTCGGAGCGGATCCGTCTGCATTATATTTCACAAAAAAATCTAAGTGTGAAAGTTAGTCAGATGGATCCGTCCAGACTTTGCATTGAAAGTCAATGGGGGACGGATCTGTTTGAAAATTGAGCCATATTGTGTCATCTTCAAACGGATCCATCCCCATTGACTTACATTGTAAGTCTGGACGGATCCGTTTGGCTCCGCACGGCCAGGCGGACACCTGAACGCTGCAAGCTGCGTTCGGGTGTCCGCCTGCTGAGCGGAACGGAGGCCAAGCGGAGCCATCCTGATGCATTCTGAGCGGATCCGCATCCACTCAGAATGCATTGGGGCTCTACGGATCCGTTCAGGGTCGCTTGTGAGAGCCTTCAAACGGAGCTCACAAGCGGAGCCCCGAACGCTAGTGTGAAAGTAGCCTAATATTGTGGCAGATCTATGTGTATGACCTCCTTGTGATGGGCAACCCAATAATGAAAAACACTGGAAAGCACATAATTCTTACATAGACGCTTAAAGGGAATCGGTCACCTGATTTGAGCATATTAAGGTGTTACTACTGCCATGTCCAATAAAATACCTTATTTCTTGCTATAGTTTTCATTTTTTGTTTCATGTTTTCATTAGCGATAAAATCCACTTTTTATGTTATGCAAATGAGTGTCCAAGCTGCCCAGAGCGGCGTTATTATCCTAATCTGGAGCCCAGTAACTCCCCCGTACAGTGCCCAGCCCGCCTTCCTTTAGAGCCCACGCACGCCTCTTCCAGCATAAGTAACTGCCCACACCCGAACTCTTTACCGCCGCCCCTCTCCGCTATGTGAAATCTCACACAGGCGCAGTACAGCGGACTGCTTGCGCGATGTAGAAGCTCCTGAGGGCAACAGCTTCAAATGTGTCACTAGGCATGCGTTGAGCCCAGTGACAAATTTAAAGCTATTTCCCTCAGGAGCTTCTACATCGCGCAAGCAGTCCGCTGTACTGCGCCTGCGTGAGATTTCACATAGCGGAGAGGGGCGGCGGTAAAGAGTTCGGGTGTGGGCAGTTACTTATGCTGGAAGAGGCGTGCTTGGGCTCTAAAGGAAGGCGGGCTGGGCACTGTACGGGGGAGTTACTGGGCTCCAGATTAGGATAATAACGCCCCTCTGGGCACCTTGGACACTCATTTGCATAACATAAAAAGTGGATTTTATCGCTAATGAAACATGAAACAAAAAATGAAAACTACAGCAAGAAATAAGGTATTTTATTGTACATGGCAGTAGTAACACCTCAGTTCTGGGAGGTGATTTTTTTCTTCTAGTTTTTCACACACACACACACCCTCTACACACAGACACAAACATACACTTTCCAAAAGCCATAACTTTTTAATATTTCCATGAATATAGACACTTGATGGCTTATTTGATTTTAACTCCCCTTTCACACGAACAATACGGATTGGCTCCAGATGCGTTCAGTGAAATTCGCACCATTTTGCAAGCAAGTTCAGTCAGCTTTGTCTGCGATTGCGTTCAGTTGCTCAGTTTTTTCCACGTGAGTGCAAAGCGTTTTAATGCATTTTGCACGCTCGTGATAAAAAAGTGAATGTGGTACCCAGACCCGAACCCAGACTTCTTCACTGAAGTTCGGGTACGGTGTTCTGTAGATTTTATTATTTTCCATTATAACATGGTTATAAAGGAAAATAGCATTCTTTAATACAGAATGCTTACTAAAATGTCCATTAAGGGTTAAAAAATAATACAGTAAAAAAAAAATCCTCATCCACTTGATCGCACAGCCGTTATCGTCTTATTTCTTCTTCTTGCAGGACCTGCAAAAGGACCTGCACTGACGTCATCGCACTCACCATGTGGTGAGCGCGATGTCGTCAGCGCAGCCCTTTTGCAGGTCCTGCAAGAAGAAGAAATAAAGATGATAACGGCTGCGCAATCACGTGGATGAGGTAAGTAATTTTTATTTTATTTTTTTAACCCTTAATGGACATTTTACTTAACATTCTGTATTAAAGAATGCTATTATTTTTTATTATAACCATGTTATAATGGAAAATAATACGGTAAATACACTTTAATAGGGTCCCGGGGCTCATCTCATCATCTCCTTAGCAACCATCCGTGAAAATCGCATTGCATCCGCACTTGCTTGCGGATGAAATGCAATTTCCATGCAGCCCCCTTTACTTCTATGGGGCGTGCGTTGCGTGAACAACGCAGAATATAGAACATGCTGCTATTTTCACACAATGCACAAGTGATGCGTGAAAAACATCGCTCATGTACACAGCCCCATTGAAATGAATGGGTCAGGATTCAGTGCGGGTGTAATGCATGCACGTCACGCATTGCACCCGCGTGGAAAACTCGCCCGCGTGAAAGGGGCCTTTATTCCGTTTTTTGTGTGTGGTGGGATGAACAACGAGCAACAATTCTAGTGCTTTTTTAGGCTATAAACTGTGCAGATTAAATGTGATAAATTTAGTTTGGATTATTATGGATGCAACAAGTTTATTACATTTACAGGTATGCCATATGATGGTGTGAGTTATTTGGCTTTGTGACTGGCAATGTATGGCCAGCAATAGGGCCCTTATGTTAGCCGTACACATTTTCTGCTTAACCAGTGCCCCAATGTGCCTTTGGTGTTTTCGGAGTCTAGCAATGCTTCAGTACAGATAATGATTTGTGCTTCCAGGTAAAGCAGGATAACATTTTGTACTTTGGGATCAAACTTGCTGAAAGTTCTACATCTCAAATTCCAAACACGTATCTTTAATGCCTCAAGAACTTTTTTCCCTGCCCAGTACTGATTTTCTGACAATGCAACACTAATTCTAAATACATTTTCAATGCAAAAAAAAAATATGCTGTTTTACAAAACGCAGAACAATGATCCCGAGCGGGATAAGGATGGGTGCAAGAAAAGAATGCACGACCTCTCCTTAAAACCCTTTAGCCTGAAAATAAGCTACAAGAGAAAAATAGAATTATTGAGCAAAGCGGAGAGACTGAGTCACACCACAATCTGGACACCTGCAGCCTTGTTCATCCAAAATGTCTAATTTGTCCAAAGGCTACATTTACTTGGTTGACGTTTTCTCAACCACAAGTCAAAAAACAGACAAGAAAAACAGCTTTGTTGCTGATGAAAAAGTGTATACCTTGACCCATGCCTATACAATTATTACATAGAGATGGAAGCTAAACCATGATTTGCTCACAATAAAAAGTGAGGCACTGCAAATGTGTATACATGCCTGTTACATTTTTTACCATCAGCAAATCATAAACCTTATTATGATATCACAAGCAAAGCTCATGATGAGGAGCGTGAAAAGTAATGAGCAGTCAAGGGCTGTGGAGCACAGTATAGATGTCCAAGGTACCTATAGCCTGTAGAGATCACTCATTTTTAATATTTTTAACAGAAAAACAGAGGCCCCCAAAACAAATAGCTAGTCAGTACAGTGTAACTAAAAAAAAAAAAAAAAGTTGTACAAAAAAAAAAAAAAAGTGCTCTTAACGCCTCTTGCACACAAGCGTGATGCCAACGCATTGTGCCCGCACGGAATCCGGATCCATTCATTTCAATGGGGCTGTGTACATGTGCGTTGTTTTCACACATCACTTATGCGTTGCATGAAAATCGCAGCATGTTCTATATTCTGCGATTTTCATGCAACGCTGGCCCCATAGAAGTGAATGGGGCTGCATAAAAATCACATTGCATCCGCAAGCAAGTGCGGATGCGGTGCGTTTTTCACGGATGGTTGCAAAGAGATGTTGTTTGTATACCTTCAGTTTTTTATCACGCGTGTGCAAAACGCATTAAATCGCATTGCACCCGCGCGATAAAAACTGAACAACTGAACACGATCGCAGACAAAACTGAATGACTGTTTGCAAAATCGTGCATTTTTCACTGAACGCATTCACAACGCATCCGGACCTAATCCGCACACGCTCGTCTGCAAGAGGCCTTACTCTTCCTTAACCCCCTTCCCGACTGCCATATGTCTATATACGTGCTATTTGCACATGCCCCGTGCAGCTAGCACGTGTATAGATGTCAGGCAGCTCTTTAATCAAAGCGCTGCAAAGCGCTTGGATTAAAGCTTCTGGACCTGCACTGCTGCTGTCACGGACAACATAGAGTGCAGTAATGCTGGCGAGGGACCAATCAGAGTGGTCTCTTGCCGGCAATCGATCCGATTGGTTAGTCTGTGCAGATTAACCAATCGGATCGCGGCAGTGTTAAGGTGCCTATTCCAGGGTCCGTGCACCATTAGTGCCCCCCGTGTGCCCTGCCTCCAATTTTATCTGCGGTCAAGAGCATTGCAAAGTATAGTACAGCCATCAGACCCACTAGATCCTCAAGATCCAAGTGGGACTTTGTTAAAAAAATAAAATAAATGAAAAGTAAATAAAAATGTAAATAAAAAATAAAATAAATTGCCTATTCCTATAAAAAATGAAAACAAAAACTAGACATATTATGTATCACCACGTCCGTAACGATCAGATCTATAAATATATCACATGATCCACCCAGTCTGATAAACACCATAAAAAAAAAAAATTTTAACTGTCAAAAAAAGCCATTTTTGTTACCTTACATCACAAAAAGTGCAACACCAAGCGATCAAAAAGGTGCATGTCAAACATAATGGTACCAATAAAACAGTCAACTCATCCCGCGAAAAAATTAGACCCTAAATAAGAAAATAGCTAAAAAACAAAAAACAAAAAAAAAACAAACACACACACACACACACTATAAGCTCTCAGAACATGGAGACACTAAAACATTGTTTTTTTTTTTATTTATTTTTTTAAATATGCTATTATTGTGTTAAAAGTAAAATAAAAAATAAAAAAGTAAATATTAGATATCGCCGTGTCCGTAACAACATGCTCAATAAAAATATCACATTACCTAACCCCTCAGCTGAACACCGTAAAAAAAATAATAATTCAAAAAGCAATTTTTATCACCTTAAATCCAAAAACACCAAGCGATCGATCAAAAAGGCATATACCTCCCAAAATAGTACCAAACAGTCACTTCATCCCGCAAAAAATTATACTCTACAATCGCCCAAAAAAATAAAAAAGCTATGGCTCTCAGACTATGGAGACACTAAAACATCATTTTTTTGGTTACAAAAAGGCTATTATTGTGTAAAACTCAAATAATAAGAAAAAGTATACATATTAGGTATTGCCACATCCGTAATGATCTTCTCTTTAAAACTGTAACATGACCTAACCCCTCAGATGAACGCTGTAAAGATAAATAAAAACTGTTCCAAAACAACCAATTTTTTGGTCACCTTGCCACATAAAGTGTAATAATGAATGATCAAAAAATCCTATGTACCCAAAAATTGTACCAATAAAAACCTCAACTCTTTCTGCAAAAAACGAGTCCTTGCACAAGACGATCGGCAGAAAAATAAAAAAAATATGGCGTTCAGAAAATGGACACCTCGCCGTACTCAGGAGAAGTTGGGGAATGCGTTTTGGGGTGTCATTTTACATATACCCATGCTGGGTGAGCTAAATATCTCGGTCAAATGCCAACTTTGTATAAAAAAAATAAAAAAATGAGAAAAGTTGTCTCTTGCCGAGATATTTCTCTCACCCAGCATGGGTATATTTAAAATGACACCCCAAAACACATTGCCCAACTTCTCCTGAGTACGGCGATACCACATGTGTGAAGCTTTTTTGCAGCCTAGGTGGGCAAAGGGGCCCACATTCCAAAGAGCACCTTTCGGATTTCACAGGGCATTTTTTTTTTTACACATTTTGATTTCAAACTACTTCCCACACATTAGGGCCCCTAAATGCCAGGGCAGTATAACTACCCCACAAGTGACCCTTTTTTGGAAAGAAGATACCCCAAGGTATTTCGTGATGGGCATAGTGAGTTCGTAGAAGTTTTTATTTTTTGTCACAAGTTAATGGAATATGAGACTTTGTAAGAAAAAATAATAAATAATAATAATAATAATAATAATAATAATAATAATAATAAATCATTTTCCGCTAACTTGTGACAAAAAATAAAAAATTCTAGGAACTCGCCATGCCCCTCACGGAATACCTTGGGGTGTCTTCTTTCCAAAATGGGGTCACTTGTGGGGTAGTTATACTGCCCTGGCATTTTAGGGGCCCTAATGCGTGAAAAGTAGTTTGAAATCAAAATGTGTAAAAAATGCCTTGTGAAATCCGAAAGGTGCTCTTTGGAATGTGGGCCCATTTGCCCACCTAGGCTGCAAAAAAGTGTCACACATCTGGTATCGCCGTACTCAGGAGAATTAGGGCAATGTGTTTTGAGGTGTCTTTTTACATATACCCATGCTGGATGAGAAAGATATTGGCAAAAGACAACTTTTCCCATTTTTTTTATACAAAGTTGGTATTTGACCAAGATATTTATCTCACCCAGCATGGGTATATGTAAAATGACACCCCAAAACACATTCCCCAACTTCTCCTGAGTACGGCGATACCACATGTGTGACACTTTTTTGCAGCCTAGATGCGCAAAGCGGCCCAAATTCCTTTAAGGAGGGCATTTTTAGACATTTGGATCCCAGACTTCTTCTCACGCTTTAAGGCCCCTAAAATGCCAGGGCAGTATAAATACCCCACATGTGACCCCATTTTGGAAAGAAGACACCCCAAAGTATTCAATGAGGGGCATGGCGAGTTCATAGAATATTTTTTTTTTTTGGCACAAGTTGCGGGAAATTGATTATATTAATTTCTTTCTCACAAAGTCTCCCTTTCCGCTAACTTGGGACAAAAAGTTCAATCTTTCATGGACTCAATATGCCCCTCAGCGAATACCTTGGGGTGTCTGCTTTCCGAAATGGGGTCACATGTGGGGTATTTATACTGCCCTGGCATTTTAGGGGCCCTAAAGCGTGAGAAGAAGTGGATTCCGTGAGGGGTATGGTGAGTTCATGTGAGATTTTATTTTTTGTCACAAGTTAGTGGAATATGAGACTTTGTAAGAAAAAAAATATATATATAATTTCCGCTAACTTGGGCCAAAAAAAATGTCTGAATGGAGCCTTACAGGGGGGGTGATCAATGACAGGGGGGTGATCAGGGAGTCTATATGGGGTGATCACCCTCCCATCAATGATCACCCCCCTGTAAGGCTCCATTCAGACGTCCGTATGTGTTTTGCGGATCCGCGGTGTCAGTGTTTTGTGGATCCACAAAACACATACGGACGTCTGAATGGAGCCTTACAGGGGGGTGATCAATGACAGGGGGGGTGATCAGGGAGTCTATATGGGGTGATCAGGGGTTAATAAGGGGTTAATGAGTGACGAGGGGGTGTAGTGTAGTGTGGTGCTACTTATTACTGAGCTGCCTGTGTCCTCTGGTGGTCGATCCAAGCAAAAGGGACCACCAGAGGACCAGGTAGCAGGTATATTAGACACTGTTATCAAAACAGCGTCTAATATACCTGTTAGGGGTTAAAAAAAAAAAAAAATCGCATCTACAGCATGCCAGCGAACGATCGCCGCTGGCAGGCTGTAGATCCACTCGCTTACCTGCAGTTCCTGTGTGCGCGCGTTCACAGGAAATCTCGCGTCTCGCGAGATGACGCACGGATGCGTCCAGGAGAAATGAATCGACCGCCGCCAGGACGCATCCGTGCGTTAGGCGGTCGGGAAGCGGTTAAGTAATAAATATTTTATGGAGGTATCACTTTCTGTTTTAAAAGCAGAGAAATTGAAATTTGTAATTTTTTATTTTTTTTGTAAATTTGGGATTTTTTCTTAAATAAAGGTGAAATATATTGACTCAAATTTACCACTGTCATGAAGTACAATGTGTTACGAGAATAAGTAAAAGCGTTATTACAACATAAAGTGACGCATGTCAGATTTGTACATTTTGACCTGGACACTTGGGCATCAATGACTCTTGGTCATAAAAGGGTTAAATTATGCGAATTGCCATATCTTAGCTCCTGAGTAGGCATGTGTATCCTCAGTGAAGACTTCAGTCATGCCCAGCACCACTCTTGGCACTTTTTTTTTCACAGTCCCACTGTAGTTATCACAAAATATCATGGCTGTGAATAAAGGCGCACTATTAGGGTACAGATACACGGCAACACTGGTTGCAAGACCGCTGTCGCCGCCAGGATCACAGAGTAGCAGTAATCCCACAGAAATTAATGGAATATGGATGAGTGTTGGATTTCTTGCGACTGGCGTGGCGATCCCATTCATTTCTGTGGATCACCACAACTCCTGGCCACAACCTGTGTCGGCGTGTAGCCGTAACCTTACATGTGGTCCTATCCTGATAATAGGAAACAAGCCAACCTTGTAACTGGTAATCACTTCACATCTTCCTGCAGAGCCACACACCCAAAAAACAAAAACAAAAACAAAAAAAACAGATTTGACATATTGTATGTACATGACCAAAAAACAAAAAAGTGAGATCCTCTAAGAAGCAAACAACTGAGGGGGCAGCAGGATAGGACAACTGGAAGCTACCAATCAGTACATTGGGACAAATGAAGCCAATCAGTAATTCTGAGATTGAGAGCGACAGCATTAATAAGCAGTGATCAGTTCTAATATTTAATAGCTTTACTGCATAAATTACACATATATCCCTTTTGAGTTATAGGCTTTCCTTATTTCATACACTTCAGAATGATGGCTGGAGAAAAAAAACCCACATAACAAATACTGGAGGTCAGAAAAAAAAAAAAAAAGCCACAAAATGGGATATTTTTTTAAAAGCATCCTAAACTCTAATGCTGGGTTCACACGGGCGTTGCGGGAAAAGATGTGGGTGTGTTGCGGGAAAATGCGCAATTTTTTCACGCGAGTGCAAAGCATTTTAATGAGTTTTGCACGTGCGTGAGAAAAATCGGCATGTTTGGTACCCTTGTATATTTTATTATTTTCCCTTATAACATGGTTATAAGGGAAAATAATAGCATTCCTTATACAGAATGCTAAGTAAATTAGGGATGGAGGGGTTAAAAAAGAATATATAAAAAATTAAATTAAACTCACCTCATCCACTTGTTCGCGCAGTCCGGCTCGTCTTCTTTCTTCTTCTTTGAGGACCTTGGACGAAAAGGACCTTTGGTGACATCACTGCGCTCATAACATGGTCCATCAGCGCAGTGACGTCACCAAAGGTCCTTTTCCTCACAGTTCCTCAAAGAAGAAGAAAGAAGAAAAGCCGGGCTGCGCGAACAAGTGGATGAGGTGAGTTTGATTATTAATATTTTAACCCCTCCATCCCGAATTTATTTAGCATTCTGTATTAGGAATGCTATTATTTTCCCTTATAACCATGTGATAAGGGAAAATAATAAAGAACGGGTCCCCATCCCGATCGTCACCTAGCAACCATGCATTAAAAAAATAAACGCATTGCATCCGTACTTGCTTGCGGATGCTTGCGATTTTCATGCAGCCCCATTTACTTCTATGGGGCCTGCGTTGTGTGAAAAACGCACTATATAGAGCATGCTGCGATTTTCACGCAACGCACAAGTGATGACCACAAGGAGTGGTTTAAAGTCCTCTTTAAAAGGGAACCTGTCAGCGGCAAAAGCCATCCCAAACCGCCAGCAGTACCATCAAGTAGCCGGCAGGGAGTTTCGAATGACGATTTTCTTACTGCATTCTGATGAGGCAGAAGTATGAAAAACAATCCTTTATCCTCCATCCACGCTATTTTCCCGTCAGCCAAGCGGGCAGCAGCCTCCTTACTTCAAGTCAAGGTAACCGCGCCCCCTTCCCTGCCCCTTCACTGTGACTGACAGCGCTTATGCCCGACAGCCGGCTGGCTTTGCAGAACAGCCGGCTGTCAGTCACAGGAAAAGGGGCAGGGAAGGGGGCGCGGTTACCTTGACTTGAAGTAAGGAGGCCGCTGCCCGCTTGACTTCAAGCCTGACTGGAAAATAGCACGGACGGAGGATAAAAGATCGTCTTTCATACTTCTGCCTCATCAGAATGCAGTAAGAAAATCAACATTCGAAACTCTGCCGGCTACTTGATGGTACTGCTGGCGGTTTGGGATGGCTTTTGCCGCTAACAGGTTCCCTTTAAAGAGGACTTTTCACCACTCCTAACATGCCCATTTTAAAAGCTTCATGCATTCCTCATATAACAATTCTGGAGCATCTATTCTTATGGCTCTATGTTCTGCCAATACTTGATTATTTCTACTAGAATTTATGAATGAATTGCTAGCAGTTTACAGTAAGGGTACAGAGGGGTGGTAACAAGTTGGGGGTGTATACCTGCACAGTCTGGCAATGGCAGCACTGATTGGATAGAGCGAGTCTGTGCAGGTACACACCCCCAACTTGTTACCTCCCCTCTGTACAGTTACTGCAGACTGCTAGCAATTCATTCATAACTTCTAGTAGAAATAATAAAGGAATAGCACAACATAGAGCCATAAGAATAGATGCTCCAGAATTGTTATTAGAATTGGAATGCATGAAGCTATTAAAACAGGCATGTCAGGAGTGGTGAAAGGTCCTCTTTAAGTAGGCCGACCCTAATTTCTGACCTTTAAAGACATTATATTGACAGGGAGCATTCCACAGGATTGGCGCTTAGCAAATGTGTACTGAATATTCAAAAAAGGGTGAAAAACAGAGCCCGGAAACTATAGGACAGTAAGTCTAACATTTGTTATGGGTAAACAGTTTGAAGGTTTTCTAAGAGATGCTATCTTGGAGTACCTTAATGAAAATAAGCAAACAACATCATATCAGCATGGCTTCGTGAGGGATCAGTCATGTCAGACTAATTTAATCAGCTTCTATGAGGCGGTAAGTTCTAGACTTGATCAGGGTGAGTAAATATCTTGACTTCTCCAAAGCATTTGACACTGTACCACATTAATGGTTAGTATATAAAATGAGAATGCTCGGACTGGGAGAAAACGTCTGTAAGTGGGTAAGTAACTGGCTCAATGATAGAAAACAGAGGGTGGTTATTAATGGTACACACTCAGATTGGGTCACTGTTACTAGTGGGGTACCTCAGGGGTCAGTATTGGGCCCTATTCTCTTCAATATACTTATTAATGATCTTGTAGAAGGCTTGTACAGTAAAATACATTTTTTTGCAGATGACACTAAACTGTGTAATTAACACTGAAGAGGACAGTATACTACTACAGAGGGATCTGGATAGATTGGAGGCTTGGGCAGAGAAGTGGCAGATGAGGTTTAACACTGACAAGTCACCAGTACATACTAAATGGTAAAACACTGGGTAAGGCTACTTTCACACTAGCGTTTGGGTGTCCGCTTGTGAGTTCTGTTTGAAGGGGCTCACAAGCGGCCCCGAACGGATCCGTCCAGTCCTAATGCATTCTGAGTGGAGGCGGATCCGCCCAGAATGCATCAGTCTGGCAGCGTTTGTCCTCCGCTCCGCTCAGCAGACGGACACCTGAACGCTGCTTGCAGCGTTCGGGTGTCCGCCTGGCCGTGCGGAGGCAAACGGATCCGTCCAGACTTACAATGTAAGTCAATGGGGACGGATCCGTTTGAAGTTGACACAGTATGGCTCAATTTTCAAACGGATCCGTCCCCCATTGACTTTCAATGTAAAGTCAAAACGGATCCGTTTGCATTATCATGAACAAAAAAAAATGTTCATGGTAATGCAAACGGATCCGTTCTGAACGGATCTAAGCGTTTGCATTGTAGGAGCGGATCCGTCTGTGCAGATACCAGACGGACCAGCTCTGAACGCAAGTGTGAAAGTAGCCTAAGTCAAAAGGAAAAAAAAAAACTTTTTTTTTTTAGTGGATAAGATTATGGGGTGCATGAAAAGGAGCATAGATGCCCGTGATGAGAACATAGTCCTGTGACTTTACAAATCACTAGTCAGACTACAGATGGAGTTGTCACGGTGGGGAGTGGGGGAAACCCCCCACCATACAATGAGGGGTAAATATAAGGTAGCAGCTAGGCCTGGAAACAGAGAAAAGGGAGCTGGTAACAACTAAGCATCCCTAAATCCTATCCCTGACCTCCTGACTGTACAAGCCACCCTGGATGGTAGGGGGGCTCATACTCTCAAACCTAGGCCCTACTGACCCCAATGGTCCCTGCAATATGGTGTCAGAAGGTGGAGACAACACGACACGGAGGAACTGGAGTCTCCAACAGGCCTAGCAACAAAGGGGAACAAAGTGGACGACACGACAGGTAAGTGTCCAGAGGCAGAAAACACCACTGCCAATAGAATCAACATGGACCTGACGTGTCGTCCACTGCTGGCTGCTTTCTTCCCCTTTGTTGCTAGGCCTGTTGGAGACTACAATTCCTCTCCTCTGAAGTTTTTTTTTTGCCTTCCTCTGGATCAACTTGAAGGATAACAGACTGAACTGGATGTATGCATGTATTTTTTCAGCTTTGTAAACTATGTTACTATGAAGACAATTGGCATTGTATACCAAGCATAGGACTAAACAAATCTCAGGAGTCTGGTTGCCAATGATCCCAGTAATACTACTTCTCAAATCTATTTTTTGTTATTGGTAGGAAAGGAAGTTCTAGCTACAATTACAAAAAATAAAAATAAAATCAAACTGGTTACTGGAAGAATATAAGTGTCTCCAATGAAGAAAGCTCACTGGACTTGCAGAGATTAGGCCTCTTGCACACAAACGTTGCGTGCGATCAAATTGCGGTCCCCAATGCACAGAACGGATGCACAATGTTCATGTGCAAGAGGCCTTAAGCTCACAATTAAGGAAAAGCTGCTGGCAAAATACAGTATGTACAAGTAGCAGGGAGGCAACCATGGGCTTGAACTGAAAATCACAAACACATATGTGTTCTTTCTGGTAGGAATGTAAACAGGACAAATGAGAGAACAGCACAGTGTCTTCCCGAAGTCTGGAAAACATCAAATCTCTCATTTTCCATGATGGATGTGAATCTAAGCTGGGAACGATGGGACAGGATGCTTGCCACTACATAGGGGAAGCTAGGCGGCATTTTAAATCACAGGATACCATCAGTGTATAGTCAGGTCTAGAAACACCACCACAATGGATCTGAAGCAAAGCCATCAAGAGGTCATTAAATGTAGAGTTTCAGCTTTAATTCAAGGGGTTATTAAAAATATTGCAATAGATAATATTTTGCAGTTACATTGCAGGCTGAAATGCACAATTCACAGAAGAGCCATTTCATGGTTTGGTGTGGACCTATTACAGATTTAAATTTTAACGGATAGGTCATCAAGATCAGATTAGAACAGAGCTGTGCTTCTGGCCTCCCATGGTGTGGGAGGCTGCAGTGAACACTGATCGGTGGGGGGGGTGGAGAGTGCCAGACCCCACCAACTAGATATTGATGGCCTAGTCTGAGGATAGGTCATCAATATGCAGAGGATAGAAACCCTGTTAAAGGGCATCAAATTTGTACCTATGAGACTTGCTGACCTGTTACATGTGCACTCGGCAGATGAAGACATCTGTGTTGGTCCTACATTCATATGTGCCTGCATTACTGAGAAAAAAAATGATGTTTTGATATATAGAAATGAGCTTCTAGGAGCAACGGGGGGCGTTTCCATTACACAAAGACTCTGCAACTGCTGTGCCCTCTTCACTTTGACAAGGGCCAGTCGCGATTTTCCCCGTTGCTCCTAGAGGCTCATTTACATATATGAAAACTTAGTTTGTTTTTCTCAGCAATGCAGCCCATATGAACATGGGACCAAAACAGATGCCTTCAGTTGCCAAGTGCACTTGTGACAGGTCAGCCAGTTTCATAGGTACAAATCTGCTGACAGATGTAATAGTGACTTGCCGCCCAGCGCAGTACTATTGCGGCGCACTGATCGGGCTAGTGCAGGAGCTGCACCTGCCCGATCAGCGGCAAGGGTCCGGCAGTCACTGATAGCCGGACCCCTGCTGTATGCGCCGGCATCGGTGAATACACCGATGCCGGCGCATTAACCCTTGATGTGCCACGGTCAGCGCTGACCGAGGCATGTGCAATGTGTGCAGAGGGAGACAGCTTCCATCGGGTCCCCGCGGTACTGTGACGGGTACTCAATGGCATGGAAGGCAGCCCGATGCCTTACTTAGGCATCGTGGCTGCCTTCGGTGACAGCCTGCGAGATCCAGCCCCCTGAATCTCACAGGTAAGCTGGCTGAAGTCCATTACAGTGTGTAATACACTTAAAGCCAATGCATCACAATACAGAAGTATTGTGATGCACTGTAAAGGGGATCAGACCCCCAAAAGCTGAAGTTCCAGAGTGGGACAAAAAAAAAAAGTAAAAAAATAAATAAAAAAAAAGTAAAAAAAAAAAAAATTTGAAAGTTATAAAGTATTAGGTATCGCCGCGTCCGTACCAACCGGCACTATAAAAATATCACATGACCTAACCTCTCAGGTGAACAGTCAAAAAAATAAAAAAATGTGCTAAAAACATCACTAAAAGTGCAACACCAAGCGATCAAAAAGACGCATGCCCCCCAAAATATTACCAATCTAACGGTCACCTCATCCTACAAAAAAATAGCTCCTACTTAAGACAATCACCCAAAAAATAAAAAATAAAAAACATGGCTCTCAGACTATGTTGACACTAAAACATGATTTTTTTTGTTTCAAAAATGCAAAAAAAAATAAAGTAGCCATATTAGGCATCGCCACGTCCGTGACAACCTGCTCTATAAAAATACCACATCACCTTACATCACAAAAAGTGTAATAGCAAGCGATCAAAAAGTCATATGCACCCCAAAATAGTGCCAAACAGTCATCTCATCCTGGAAAAATGTGAGCCTATCTAAGCCAATCGCCCAAAAAATATAAATAAAACTATGGCTCTCACTATGGAGACACTAAAACTTTTTTTTTTGTTTTAAAAATGAGTGTAATACTTTAAAAAAAAAAAAAAGAAGAAAAAAAAAAAAGTAGACCTATTAGGTATTGCCACATCCATAAGAACCTGCTCTATAAAAGATCTCACACGACCTAACCTTTCAGGTGAACACTGTAAAAAAAAATATATATATATATATATATATATATATATATATATATATATATATATATATATATATATATATATATATATATATATATATATATATATAATAAAAAAAGTCATTTTTGGTCACCCTACATTACAAAAAGTGTAATACCAAGCGATCAAAAAGTCATATGCATGCTAAAATAGTACTAAACAGTCATCTCATACCAAAAAAATAAGCCCCTACATAGTTGCCCAGTTGCCCAAAATGTAAAAAAAAAAAAAAAATATGGCTTTCAGAATATGGAGACATAAAAAAAAAAAATTTCAAAAATGCTTTATTAAGTAAAACAAACAACCAACCAACAAAAGTTGTTATATCTGGTATTGCTGCATCCGTAACAACCTGCTCTATAAAAATAAACACTATAAATAACAAAAAATAAAAACGGTGCCAAAACAGCTATTTTTGTTATCTTGCCTCACAAAAAGTGGAATATAGAGCAACCAAAAATCATATGTACCCTAAAATAGTACCAACAAAAACGCCACCTTATCCCGTAGTTTCAAAAATGGGGTTATTTTTCTGGGGTGCATCAGGGGGTCTTCAAATTGACATAACAGCTTAAAATTATCCCAGTGCCTTCCAAAAAACACATGGCATTCCTTTCCTTCTGCGCCCTGCCGTGTGCCTGTACAGCAGTTTACAATCACGTATGGGGTGTTTCTGTAAACTACAGAATCAGGGCAATAAATATTGAGATTTGTTTGGCAGTTAACCATTGCTTTGTTAGCGGGGTAAAAAATGTATTAAAATGGAAAATCTGCCAAAAAGTGAAATTCTGAAACTTCATCTCCATTTCCCATTAATTTTTGTGGAATACCTAAAGGGTTAATAAAGTTTGTAAAATCAGTTTTGAATACCTTGAGGGGTGTAGTTTCTAAAATGGGGTCATTTTTGGGTGGTTTCTATTATGTAAGCCTCACAAAGTAACTTCAGACATGATTTCAAGATTTGTTTCTAAACTTCTAAGCCTTCTAACGTCCTCAAAAAATAAAATGGCATTCACAAAATGATCCAAACATGAAGTAGACATATAGGGAATATAAAGTTATAACTATTTTTGGAGTTATTACTATCTATTATAAAAAGTAGAGAAATTGAAATTAGCAAATTTGCAAGTGCTTCAGAATTTTTGGTATATTTGCTATTTTTTTTTTTTATAACTAAAAATGAAAGGTTTTGACTCAATTTTACCACGGTCATGAAGTACAATATCTGACGGAAAAACAATCTCAGAATGGCCTGGATAAGTAAAAGAGTTATTACCACATAAAGTGACATGTCAGATTTACAAAAAAAATGGCCTGGGCAGGAAGGTGAAAACTGGCCCAGGGTTAAAAGGGTTAATTTAGCCATAAGATATGAAAACACCAAAAATCTGGGTGTCAGGAGATACTGTAGCAGAATCTTCACGAGTGGCCACATCAACAATTTGGTACTTTCTTAATAGATAAGTAATTGAGGGAGCCATTTGGCTAATGTGGCAGCCATGGGCTTTCAGAATGCTGTGAGGTCTGCCATAATTATGTTTCTATGGAGCCCTGTGGCAGCGCTCCACAGGAACATAATGAATCTCCTATAGACTGCAATGGTAATTCACTGTGGATGGTATGTTAAAAAGGTTGTGTCACTACAGCAAATGGCATTTATCATGTAGAGAAAGTTAATACCAGGAACTTACAAAAGTATTGCGATTGTCCATAGGAAAAGATACTGGCCTCTCTGGTGGCCCACCTTCTCCCCATTAAAAAACAAAACAAAAACAAAAACAAAAAAAAAAAAAAAAAAAAAACACCAACATGTCGCAAAATCCCCATGCTATTAAAACATAAACATATTTATTCCGCAGGGTAAACTCAGGAACGAAATACAAAATAAAAATGGCTGACTCAACATTTTTCATTGCTTCACCTCCCCTCCCCCACACTACAAAACAGTATCAAACTACAGACCACCCCCTCCCCCCTTCCCCAATGCACACACACAAGAAATATATATGAAATATAAAAAAAAAAAAAAAAAAAATTTATGGGTGCCAAGCAATAATTTTTTCAAAAGTTTTTTTTTTTTTTTTTTAAAGCATTTAAACACAGGAAAAGAAAAGCTGTATAAATGTGGTATAACTGTAATTGACAGAGAATATATGAACGCCATAAAAAAATAAACTGAAACTATTGCGGAATTCTTTTCTCTCTCTTTTTATATATTTTTTTCAGTTCCACCCCATTCAGAATTTTTCCCAGCATACCAGTACATTACATGTAATATGAAATGGTGCCATTAGAAAGTACAATTCTTTGCATCGAGGATTCGTTTGCGTCACGTGACCACGAAGCGCTTGGTATTACTCCGGCTCTGTGGTCTCCCGCTGCACTCAGATACTCACCTTTCCAGCAGGGGGCCTCCGGACACTCTACAGCACGTCCATGGACCCGCGCTGCACTGACCTCAGCGCGGAACAATGGAGTGTCGGCCGCGCCCCTGCTGGAAAGGTAAGTTGGTGTGACTAATCAACCAATGATGCTGTGCACTCCGGGTGTCAGGAGGAGAGGGGAAGGGGGGGGAAGAGCTTCTGGCACAAGGGGAGGGGGGGGAGAGCTGATGGCACTGGGGGATAGTGGAGCCGATGGCACCGGGGGGAACTGATGCACTTGGGCTGATCGCACAGGGGGGAACGAAGGGTGTTGGGGACTGATGGTAGGGGGTCTGATGAGTTAAAACTTTTTATAAAAGGAAAACATTTTTTCTTATTATTAGATTACTCTATTAATCGTAAAAACAAAAAAAAACAAAAAAAAAAAAATAGAATACTCTATTTCTAAAATCAGTTTACTGCAAAGCTATATTTCATGCCTCCCTGGAGGAGCTCCCTCAGACCGGCTGTGCGGGAGGAGCAGCTGCAAAGTGAAAGCAAAAATCCCATCATGCATTGCAGCAAGCATGTTCAGAGGAGCAGTCACATGACATCCATAGAGACGAGAGCCCCTCAGATAATATCAATAACTCAGTCATCAGTGAATTACTGCTGTACAACCTACAACAACCTCACAAGAATAGAAATCTCCACATGGATACTAAACGTCACATGAGAGGAATAGATCGGATTAAACTGGGATCTACGGGGGTGATGTTAAACAAGCTCTGTTACGGAAGGAAAGTGGATCGTATTGTTAGATACCATGACTTCTCAGGGGGTTGAATGAATCTACCGGTAATCGCTTCAAATCCTTTTTGTAAATACGTGAATTTTAATGGGGGGTATATTTTTCTGTTTTTAATTTATTTTTGTATGTATTATATACACTCCCCTAAAGAATTTTTAGGAACACCTGTTCTATTTCTCATTAATGCAATTATCTAGTCAACCAATCACATGGCAGTTGCTTCAATGCATTTAGGGATGTAGTCCTGGTCAAGACAATCTCCTGAACTCCAAACTGAATGTCAGAATGGGAAAGAAAGGTGATTTAAGCAATTTTGAGCGTGGCCGGGTTGTTGGTGCCAGACGGGCCGGTCTGAGTATTTCACAATCTGCTCAGTTACTGGGATTTTCACGCACAACCATTTCTAGGGTTTACAAAGAATGGTGTGAAAAGTGGAAAACATCCAGTATGCGGCAGTCCTGTGGGCGAAAATGCCTTGTGGATGCTAGAGGTCAGAGGAGAATGGGGCGACTGATTCAAGCTGATAGAAGAGCAAAGTTGACTGAAATAACCACTCGTTACAACCGAGGTATGCATCAAAGAATTTGTGAAGCCACAACACGCACAACCTTGAGGCGGATGGGCTACAACAGCAGAAGACCCCACCGGGTACCACTCATCTCCACTACAAATAGGAAAAAGAGGCTACAATTTGCACGAGCTCACCAAAATTGGACTGTTGAAGACTGGAAAAATGTTGCCTGGTCTGATGAGTCTCGATTTCTGTTGAGACATTCAAATGGTAGAGTCCGAATTTGGCATAAACAGAATGAGAACATGTATCCATCCTCTGATGGCTACTTCCAGCAGGATAATGCACCATGTCACAAAGCTCAAATCATTTCAAATTGGTTTCTTGAACATGACAATGAGTTCACTGTACTAAAATGGCCCCCACAGTCACCAGATCTCAACCCAATAGAGCATCTTTGGGATGTGGTGGAACGGGAGCTTCGTGCCCTGGATGTGCATCCCTCAAATCTCCATCAACTGCAAGATGCTATCCTATCAATATGGGCCAACATTTCTAAAGAATGCTATCAGCACCTTGTTGAATCAATGCCACGTAGAATTAAGGCAGTTCTGAAGGCAAAAGGGGGGTCCAACACCGTATTAGTATGGTGTTCCTAATAATTCTTTAGGTGAGTGTAGATCTTTTCTTCTTCTGGTGATGATGTGGCAGATGTTGTGAAGGAAAGGAGAAAGAGAGAAGATAAAACAGAGAACAAAGGAAAGCAGTGAAAGTGGCTATATTCATACCTGTAGATTAGGAGTTTGGATTGACTGTTATGAGGCGGTAATTACAGGTGAAACTCAAAAAATTTGAATATCTTGCAAAGTTCATTTATTTCAGTAATGCAACTTAAAAAGGTGAAACTAACATATGAGATAGACTCATTACATGCAAAGCAAGATATTTCAAGCCTTTATTTGGTATAATTTGGATGATTATGGCTTATAGCTTATGAAACCCCAAAGTCACAATCTCAGGTATCCTTTGCTCAGGGGGTATGGATTAATTAGCTGAATAGAGTGTGACACTTTGAGCCTAGAATATTGAACCTTTTCACTAAATTCTCATTTAAGCTGCATTAATGCAATTCCTTATAAATTGCATTACTGAAATAAATGGACTTTTGCACGATATTAAAAAATTTTGAGATTCACCTGTATAATTATATTCACTTTTCACATTTTGGGGGTTGTTAGTGGGAGACGGATTTCATCCATCGGCTCTCGATTTTCGATTCCCGATGGGTCGACTCAGCCCCTCACATTTTGGTATGATTAGTATTTGTATGGTTCCTTGTAGTGGTATGCACATTTTTCACAATGTTTTTTTTTTTTGGTTTTTTTTTTGGGGGGGGGGGGGGGGGGGCAGACGGACTTTACCCATTAGATCTCATTTTGTCAACCTCTGATGGGTGGACTCTGTCCCTCTGGTTATTTTTTATTAGTATATATTTTTTAATCATCAAATTTTTCTAGGTTGCTGTTTATATTCGGGATGCACTCTGCTCATCAGGTTTTAATCATACCTGGTGGGTCGACTCCATCCCCTATGATGACACTAGATATTTTATTTATTATTTTTTTATGTCACTTTATGAATTGTATATTTTTAACTATTTATTGTCCTGAATCATTATTGATTTTTTGTCACATGCATTATGCACTTTGCTCTTTTTTGAGCCCTCATGTTAACACGATTACATTTTTTAATCTATAACAGGTAGGGTTTCAATAGATTTGTGGTTGTTTTTTTATATAACCACAGCACTTAATTATGTTATGTAATTTGTTGTGTAATTAACTCATATATCTGGAGCCCTGAACCGCGGCACTCGTATAATTAGATTGTAAATTGTACTTCTTTATTATCCATCCAGGAAATTTAATAACTTAACACTGGCCAACGTTTCGGTCTCATCCCAAGACTTTGTTCACGGCCTTAGTAGAACGGACATCTGGTATGCTGGATGAGGATGGGATGGGATGAGACCGAAACGTTGGCCAGTGTTATAAGTTATTAAATTTCCTGGATGGATAAAAAAAGAAGTACAATTTACAATTTAATTATACGAGTGCCGTGGTTTATATTCTATATGTCTAACAGAGTGGCCAACCCCTTTAAATAAGTTGCCTAAGAGCTGAAGAAATTACAGTGGTTGTAAGATATGCATAATAAGTTAAATCCCTGCTGCTTCAGTGATGATGTTAGGAGGATCTCAGCCAGACTCTGTATTTTTCTGGAGCAACGATGTGTTATATATGCACGTGACTGCAGCTAGTCACTGGCATGTACAACACGTCATCAATCCAGGAACAGCGGGGGATTTAAAGAGGACTTTTCACCACTCCTGACATGCCTGTTTGAATAGCTTCATGCAGAGATTGCAATAACGCCTGTACAAGCGTCAGACACCTGTACAGGCAGTTTTACGCCCTAAAAAATTGTCTAATGCGTATGAATACGCATGAGAATTTCACTGCCGTTCACGAGCGCACTAAGCGCTAGGAAAAGCACAGGCAGCACAGCAATACTGCTGGTGCCTGAAAGATCCATTAAAGGGTTTCTATCACTTCGTACCACATATTTAGGTGTCAGACACTAGCGATCCGCTAGTGTCTGCTCTAACAAACCATTCTAATATAATAGGTTTTGGGGCAGCCGTTTTGCTAAAATAACAACTTATATCTATATGCTAATGAGCCTCTAGGTGCTATGGGGGCGTCATTAGCACCTAGAGGCTCCGTCTACCTTCCTAAACTGTCGCCGCCCAGCGCGTCCCTCCAGCCCGCCCATCTCCTGCTGAATGCGATCCTCTCCGTGCGCGTCTCTGTTCTGCGCATGCGCAGTGAATGTCTGACCGCTTCCCTGCTCAGACATCTCCACTGCGCCTGCGCCGATGACATCATAGTGCTCCGAGGAACAGGCGCAGTGGAGATGTCTGAGCAGGGAAGCGGTCAGACATTCACTGCGCATGCTCAGAACAGAGACGCGCACGGAGAGGATCGCATTCAGCAGGAGATGGGCGGGCTGGAGGGACGCGCTGGGCGGCGGCAGTTTAGGAAGGTAGACGGAGCCTCTAGGTGCTAATGACGCCCCCATAGCACCTAGAGGCTCATTAGCATATAGATATAAGTTGTTATTTTAGCAAAACGGCTGCCCCAAAACCTATCATATTAGGATGGTTTGTTAGAGCAGACACTAGCGGATCGCTAGTGTCTGACACCTAAATATGTGATACGAAGTGATAGAAACCCTTTAATAATGCTCCGTACAGTACAGAGCTTTTCATAGTAGTGTTAATAGAGTCTCAGGGGTCTATAAAAGCAGGTGCCCTACTTTTATAGACCTTTGACACTCTACTATCAAAATAAGGTCATCTTGAAAAACAGCAGGTTTTTTTAATTCTTTTTTTCCCTTTAGGTGCTTCGGTATTAGAATAGAAGAAGAATAATAATAATAATAATAATAATAATAATAATAATAATAATAATGTTACATTTTAACACACGGGTCAGATACAGGGTTTTGTTTAGCCTCTTGGCTATTAGTGTTTCTATGCAAGTACCCTGGAGCACTTAGAGGTCTATTTTTCTGTATGGTTTATGTATGGAGTGCACTACCCAGAGATCACAGAGGACTATAGGGTACGCTATACTGTGCAACAGTCCAATATCTTGTGTACAAGACTGTCCTATAACTGCCTTCTTGTGCATTCATCCCAGACCTAACCCAGTGCCACCTACCACAACCAGATGTCCCTGTTCAATTCTTATTGCATCGAGTTTTGCACAATCTACCGCTCCCAGTCCCTGCCATTCCTTTATTATTTATACTAGAAGTTATGAATGAATTGACAGCAGTATGCAGTAAGGGTACAGAGGGGTGGTAACCTGTACCTGAACAGACTCATTCACTCCAATCAGTGCGGCCATTTTCAGACTGTGCAGGTACACACCCCTAACATGTAACCACCCCTCTGTATCCTTACTGCAGACTGCTAGCAGTACTGTTAGTACGTGGGGAATGCATGTAGTTATTAAAATATCAGGAGCAGTGACAGGTCCTCTTTAACAAGTAATGTTTGGTTTTGGTATTACAACATTTTATACAGCTATTGTGATTTTTTTTAACTCAGACAACCGTTGTAATTAGAGTTGAGCGGACACCTGGATGTTTCGGGTTCGACAAGTTCGGCCGAACCTGAAAAAAAGTTCGGGTTCAGGACCCGAACCCCATTGAAGTCAATGGGGACCCGAACTTTTGGGAACTAAAATGGCTCTAAAATAGTCCTGGAAAGGGCTAGAGGGCTGCAAAAGGCATCAAAATGTGCTTAACCACTTCCCATCTGGGCCCTTTGCCCCCTTCCTGACCAGGCCAAATTTTGCAAAACTGACATATCTCACTTTATGTGGTAATAACTTTGGAACGCCTTTATTTATCCAAGTCATTCAGAGATTGTTTTCTCGTGACACATTGTACTTCATGATAGTCATAAATTTGAGTCAAAATATTTCACCTTTATTTATGAAAAAATCGCAAATTTACCCCAAAATTTTTAAAATTCGCAATTTTCTAAATTTCAATTTCTCTGCTTTTAAAACAGAAAGTGATACCTCATAAAATATTTATTATTTAACATTCCCCATATGTCTACTTTATGTTGTCATCATTTTGGAAATGTCATTTTATTTTTTTAGGATGTTAGAAGGCTTAGAAGTTTAGAAGCAATTCTTCAAATTTTTAAGAAAATTGCCAAAACCCACTTTATAAGGACCAGTTCAGGTCTGAAGTCACTTTGTGGGGCCTACATAGTGGATACCCCCATAAATGACCCCATTGTAGAAACTACACCCCTCAAGGTATTCAAAACCGATTTTACAAACTTTGTTAACCCTTTAGGCTTTCCACAAGAATTAAAGGAAAATGGAGATCAAATTTTTAAATTTCACTTTTTTGGCAGATTTTCCATTTTAATCAATTTTTTTCTTTAACACATCGATGGTTAACAGCCAAACAAAACTCAATATTTATTACCCAGATTCCGCGGTTTACAGAAACACCCCACATGTGGTCATAAACTGCTGTATGGGCACACGGCAGGGCGCAGAAGGAAAGGAACTCCACATGGTTTTTAGATGCCATGTCCCATTTGAAGCCCCCTGAGGCACCCTTACAGTAGAAACTCCCAAGAAGTGACCCCATTTTGGAAACTAGGGGATAAGGTGCCAGTTTTATTAGTACTATTTTTGGGTACATATGATTTTTTGATCATTCATTATAACACTTTATGGGGCAAGGTGACCAAAAAATTGGTTGTTTTAGCACAGTTTCTATTTATTTATTTTTACAGCGTTCACCTGAGGGGTTCAGTCAAGTGACCTTTTTATAGAGCAGATTGTTATGGATGTGGCGATACCCAATATGTATACTTTTTCTCATTTATTAAAGTTTTACACAATAATAGCATTTTTGAAACCAAAAAATTATGTTTTAATGTGTCCATGTTCTGAGAGCTATAGTTTTTTTATTTTTTGAGAGATTTTCTTCTGTAGGGGCTCATTTTTTGCGGGATGAGGTGACGGTTTTATTGGTACCATTTTGTGGGACATACGCGTTTTTGATCACTTTGTGTTGCACCTTTTGTGATGCAAGGTGACAAAAATTGCTTGTTTTGACACAATTTTTTTTTTTTTTTTTACGGTGTTCACCCGAGGGGTTAGGTCATGTGATATTTTTATAGAGCTGGTTTTTACGGACGCGGCAATACCTAATATGTATACTTTTTTTTATTTGTTTCACTTTAACACAATAATAGCATTTTTGAAACCAAAAAAAATGATGTTTTAGTGTCTCCATGTTCTAAGAGCTATAGTTTTTTTTATTTTTTGAGAGATTTTCTTATGTAGGGGCTCATTTTTTGCGGGATGAGGTGACGGTTTTATTGGTACCATTTTGTGGGACATACACGTTTTTGATCACTTGGTGTTGCACCTTTTGTGATGCAAGGTGACAAAAATTGCTTGTTTTGACACAGTTTTTTTTATTTTTTACGGTGTTCACCCGAGGGGTTAGGTCATGTGATATTTTTAGAGGGCTGGTTTTTACGGACGCGGCAATACTAAATATGTCTATTTTATTTAATTTTTTTCTATTTTAAACTTTTTTTTTTTATTCCTTACTTGGGATTTTTTTTTTTTTTTTTTACATGTGAAACTTTTTTTTATTTTATTTTTTCAACCCTTTATTTTATTTTTATTTTATTTTACACTTTTCGTCCCCCATAAGGTCATACAAGACCTCTGGGGGACATTTACTTCATTTTTTTTTTTTTTTTTTTTTACACTGTTGATTTCTCCTGTAACTGGGGCTGACATAGTAGCCCCAGTTACAGGACAAATGCACCCCTATAGAGGATGTACAGCAGCAATCCAGCGCTGTACAGCCTCACAGCAGGGCTGATCGAGGTCTCTGAGAGACCTCACACAGCTCCTGCAGACTCCGGTCCCGGCGGTCACATGACCACCGGGCCGGAACAGGAAGCGCACAGCGCTTCCTGCTCTGCAGACACAGCGCTCGGTGAGCGCTGTGTCTGCAGCGATCGTGAAGGCAGGGACACCTGGGCACTGTCCCTGCCTTGTCTTAGCGGGCAACCCGATCAGCAGCTGCACGATTAGCGTGCAGCTGCTATTTCTGACAGGACGTTTTAAAACGTGCTGTCAGAAATAGACGTCCACCCATAGGACGTTTATATCCTATGGGCGGACGTGAGGCGGTTAAGAGGATGGCAACTGTTCTGCAAACAAATGTGGATAGGGAAATGGACTTAAAATAACATAAAATACAAAAAAAAAAATTAAATAACAATCTGGATCTAGGAGTAGGAGGTTGAGGAGGCAGTGGATGGGTGGATGTGGCGGTGTAGGTTGACGTAGCGGTGAAGGTGGAAGCGGCGGTGAAGGAGGAATAGGTAGCCATTAATGATGTGTTATTTTTTATTTTTAAATTGGGACATAAAATAAAACTAAGAATAAGTGCACTTAAGTACAAGAATGGATGGTTTAGGCTGGTATAAATGTCTGTTCTGCACAAGGTACGAACAAGTCCTGTGGGATCCATGCCTGGTTCATTTTAATAAACGTAAGCTTGTCCACATTGGCTGCGGCCTGTGATAATGCTCTCTGCCGTGCTAAACACACGTTCACACTATACACTGGCTGCAGGTCAGCACCTCCAAGGCTGACAAAGCTTTTCCACATTTTGGCCATGCTAACCCTGCCTTCTCAGGTGCTGGGGGTGCCCCAGCTGCATTGGCGACCTCTTCCTCCTCCTCTGCCTTCGCTAAATTTCCTCCTCCTCCTCTGCCTTTCACTAAATTTAGTTCCCTGTCACCCAGGCACAGCAGGGGTTCATTCATGGCAAAAGGGGGTTCATGTCACCCAGCAAAAGAACAGAGGATTTTGAGAGATTTAGGCCCCTGTCATCCAGGCACAGCAGGGGTTTGTATACGCAAAAAATGGTAAAATGTCACCCGACAATTTAGGGCACTAAAATTGGCACTTTTTTGCATTAAAGTGGCTCTAAAATAGTCCTTGAAAAGGCTAGAGGGATGTAAAAGGCAGTAAAATGTGCTTAAGAGCATGGCAACTGCTCTGCAAACAAATGTGGATAGGGAAATAACTTAAAATGAAATAAAATAACTAAAAATTACAAATTATTAACCTGCAATTCAGAGAAGGAGGTGGATATGGAGTCGGAGGTTGAGGAGGCGGTGAATGTGGAGGCAGCAATGGAGGAGGAGGAGGTAGCCAACAAGGTTTTTTTTTATTTTTTTATTGGGGTAGGTAGCCCCCAAAATATTGGGACAAATAAAATAAAAATAAATAAAAACAAAGAATCATTGCACTTGACTTGAGTACAAGAATGTATGTTTGGTGGTAGAAATGTCTATTCTGCACAAGGTACAGACAAGTCCTGAGGGATCCATGCCTGGTTCATTTTAATGAACATGAGCTTGTCCACGTTGGCTGTGGACAGGCAGCTGCGCTTGTCTGTGATGACGCCCCCTGCCATGCTAAACACACGTTCAGCTAATACACTGGCTGCAGGGCAGGCCAGCACCTCCAAGGCGTAAAGGGCAAGCTCAGGCCATGTGCCCAGTTTGGAGACCCAGAAGTTGAAGGGGGCAGACCCGTCATTCAGTATGTGTAGGCGTGTGCACACATACTGCTCCACCATATTGGTGAAATGCTGCCTCCTGCTAAGACGCTCCATATCAGCTGGTGGTGCTGGTTGTTGTGGCGTGCTGACAAAGCTTTTCCACATTTCGGCAATGCTAACCCTGCCTTCTGAGGTGCTGGCGGTGCCCCAGCTGCGTTGGCCAACTCTTCCTCTTCCTTCGCCTTGTGCTTTCACTGTGCCCCCGCTGTCAGGTGGGAATGCCACCAGCAGCACGTCTACCAGCGTGCGCTTGTACTCGCGCATCTTATGATCACGCTCCAGTGACGAAATTAAGGACGATACGTTGTCCTTGTAACGGGGATCCAGCAGCGTGGCCACCCAGTAATCAGCACAAGATAGAATGTGGGCAACTCGGCGGTCGTTGCGGAGACACTGCAGCATGTAATCGCTCATGTGTGCCAGGCTGCCCAGAGGCAACGAAAAGCTGTCCTCTGTGGGAGGTGTATCGTCTGTGTCCTCTGTATCCCCCCATCCACGCACCAGTGATGGCCATGAGCTGGTCTGGGTGCCACCCTGCTGTGAACATGGATCGTACTCCTGCATCTCCTCCTCCTCCAGAACTGTGCCCTGGCTGGACAATTGTGTACCTTGGGTTTGTGGGTGCAGGAACCCACCCTCGGAGCCACTTGGGAATGACTGGCCGGAAACCCTTCGAACTGATCCCTCTTCCTCCTCCTCCTTTGCCACATCCTCTTCAATCGCCAGGAGCGTTTTTTCAAGGAGGCATAGAAGTGGGATAGTAATGCTGAGAACGGCGTTATCGGCACTGGCCATGTTGGTGGAGTACTCGAAACAGCGCAACAAGGAACACAGGTCTCGCATGGAGCTCCAGTCATTGGTGGTGAAGTGGTGCTGTTCTGCCGAGCGACTCACCAGTGCGTGCTGCAGCTGAAACTCCACTATCGCCTGCTGCTGCTCGCACAGTCTGGTCAGCATGTGCAAGGTGGAGTTCCACCTTGTGGGCACGTCGCATATGAGGCGGTGAGCGGGAAGGCCGAAGTTACTCTACAGCGCTGACAGGCGAGCAGCAGCAGGGCGAGAACGCTGAAAGCGCGCACAGACGGCCCGCACTTTATGCAGCAGCTCTGATATGTCGGGGTAATTTTTAAGGAATCTCTGCACCACCAAATTCAGCACATGCGCCAGGCAAGGGATGTTCGTCAAACTGGCTAGTCCCAGAGCGGCTACGAGATTTTGCCCATTATCACACACCACCAGGCCGGGCCCGAGGCTGACTGGCACAAACCACTCATCGGTCTGTTGTTCAAGGCCCGTCCACAGCTCCTGCGCGGTGTGGGGTTTGTCCCCCAAACAGATAAGTTTAAAAACTGCCTGCTGTCGTTTACCCCTGGCTGTTCTGAAGTTGGTGTTGAAGGTGTTACACTGACTAGATGAGGAGCTGGTAGAGGATGAGGAAGCAGAGTAGGAGGAGGAAGCAACAGGAGGCAAACTGAAGCACCCTGCAATTCTCGGTGGTGAAAGGACATGCGCCAAACTGCTATCCGCCTCAGGCCCAGCCGCCACTGCATTTACCCAGTGTGCTGTTATGGAGATATAACGGCCCTGACCGTGCTTACTGGTCCACGTATCTAGTCAGGTGCACCTTGCCACAGATGGTGTTGCGCAGTGCACACCTGATTTTGTTCCCTACTTGGTTGTGAAGGGAAGCGATGGCTCGCCTTGAAAAGTAGTGGCGGCTGGGCACGACGTACTGTGGGACAGCCACCGCCATAAGGCCTTTAAAACTATCCGTCTCCACCAGACGGAATGACAGCATTTCGAAGGCAAGTAATTTAGAAATGCTGGCATTCAGGGCTAGGGATCGCAGGTGGGTAGGGGGTACTTTCTCTTCCTCTCCAGCGTTTGGGATATGGAGAGCTGAACGCTTGCGTGGGACATCGTGGAGATGCTTGGTGACCCAGGTGTTGGTTTTGCTGGCAGATCCTCTGTTTGCAGGGTGCCAGATGGCACGGTCACTCTAGAGGTGGATGAAGAGGCCGTGACTGCAGCAGAAGAGGAAGCAGGAGGAGACAGAGACCTTTCTTGGTTTTTGAGGTGTCTACTCCACTGCAGCTCGTGCTTTGCACTTAGATGCCTGGTCATGCAGGTTAAGAACGTTTATGCCTCGCTTCAGGCTCTGATTGCACAGCGTGCAAACCACTCATATCTTGTCGTCAGCACATTGTCTGAAGAACTGCCACACCAGGGAACTCCTTGGAGCTGGCTTTGGTGTGTTCGATCCCTTGCTGCATTGGGCAGTAGCAGGCGTACTGTCTAGAGGACGGCCGCTCCGCTTTTGCACCCTGCTCCCACTTCTGCTGTGTTGGTGGCTCTGTGCGACCACCGCCTCTTCCTCCGAACTAAACAGGTCACTCGCATGACCTTGATTCCATGTGGGGTCGAGGACCTCATCGTCCTCCACATCATCTTCCACCCAGTCTTCACCCCTGACTTCCTTGTCGTTCTGCACACTTTCAAAAGCCCTAGCAGTTGGCACCTGTGTTTCGTCATCATCAGAGACGTGTTTCGATGGTCCTCCCATGTACTCATCTTGAAAAATAAGTGGTTGGGCATCGGTGCACTCAATCTCTTCCACTTCTGGGGCAGGGCTAGGTGGATGGCCCTGGGAAACCCTGCTAACAGAATCATCAAAAAGCAGAAGAGACTGCTGCATGACTTGGGGCTCAGACTGCTTGGCTGATTTGCAAGGGGGCGAGGTGAAAGACTGATGGACATCGGCTGCAGGTGCCAACTGTGGTCTTTCAGCAGGAGACTAGGTGGGAGACAATGTGAAGGAACTGGATCCACTGTCAGCAACCCAATCTACTATCGCCTGTACTTGTTCAGGCCTCACCATTTGTAGAGCAGCATTAGGCCCGACCAAATACCGCTGCAGGTTTTGTCGCCTACTCGCACCTGAGGAAGGGGTTTCACTTGTGCGTGTAGCTGGCACAGATCGACCACGTCCTCTCCCTGCAACAGGAGCTCCACCACGACCTGGGCCACGTCCCTTATTTGACGTTCTCATATTTTTTAAATTTAGGATCTTGCCCTAAATGGGTGTTTAATTAATAGTAGAATAGAACGACAGTATGTAAAGGGTGTATCTCACACGGCCTGAACCAGACTAGGCCTCAATAAAAGATTTTTTTGCACAAAATGGCTGTTTTTCAAATGCCTAATTCAAACCCCTGTATGTATAGGGGGGGGGGGGGGGGGGGGACACACGCCCTGAATCAGTGTAGGCCTGAAGTAAAGTTTTCTTTGCACAAAAAGGCTGTATTTCAAATGGCTGAATCAAACCCCTGTATGTATAGGGCAGGGCTCCAGATGGCGACCAAAATGGTCGCAAATGCGACCTAGAATTGCAAAATGGCGAAAAGACTTTGTAGTCTTGTCGCGATTTGTGCCTAGACCCTCCGCTGCTCTGCCACTTTAAGAAGAACGGGATTTCATACAGCAGGCAGACTGCAATCTAATAACAGATCTCCGCACAGTACAGAGCTCTGTTATTAGAGAGGAGGCTGCTGATTGGTCATAGTATCCACGGGCTGCCCTGCCATTGGCTGCTCCTCTCACACCCCCATTCTCCCACGCTGAACACAGTAGCAGCTTGCTCTTCAGTCATGAAGACAGGGAGCCGCACCATGCCGACTGCTCCACAGAACAGGTTAGCTTGAGAAGCGAATACTTAACATTCCACAAACAGTCACAGTCACCCCTGCTCTGTCGCTGCTGAAGGCTAATCCTTATGTCTTTACGACCCTGATAACACTCAGGGGGCCGCTGCTGGTGCGCCGTGTGAGCTCCCTGCCTGGGCTCACAAAAATTATCTTAATAAGGGAAGAAAAGGGTTAATGGAGCCCCGAGCTGGTCAAGACACTAAAAAGCCAGTGAATCATATCTCTTTCAATAGTCCGTGCTTAGTAGGAAGAGATAACCTCCCCTCCTACTAAGCACGGACTATTGAGAGATATATGGTTCACTGGCTATTTAGTGTCTTGACCAGTGCGGGGCTCCTATTAACCCTTTACATAGTTAACATTAGCAAGTGGCGAGATGACTGATGATCACCTCGCCACTTGCTAATGGCTGCCGCTGCCCAGTATCCCCCCGCCTACCTAACTCTCTCTGTGAGTGTCCTATTTTATGCTGAAGTGGGGGGGGGGGGACTTTTCTGGGGGGAGCCCGATAAGTGCGATTGTGACCAGTTCCATCGGTTGGCGCACGTGCAGCGGTATGAGGGAGCACTCCGCCATTTGTACAGCCTACGATGCGGAGATGCCACCACGCTGGGGAGGCTCAAGTGTGGCTGGCAGTGAAGGTGTTAAGGCTGCAGGGCTGCCGGTCGTTAAAGTAATGAGCCTGGTATAACAGGCTGATATAAGGAGCAGCCGCGCAGCCCACCTACTCATTGCAGGACTCTGATCATGCACCCTCCCTATCCACCCTTCCCAAACTATGGGCCCACTTACCGGCTACAGCCCCCCTACTACAAACCCAAGGTGCCCTACTGGAAGCCTCCCTACAAGGGGACCCCAGGGCCCATGAAGTCTGCCCTTCCCTTTGACTGCCTGGATAACTACCGGTGGGCTCAGCTGTAGGCCTTGCTCAGCCAGCTGGGGCCGGAGTTGGGGCTGACTGAGCCGCTCTTACACCAAAGAAGTAGGGGTTCAGGTGAACCCCAGAGTGGACGTGTGTATTCAGTGTTCACTGGGGCCCCGTACGCTGAAGAGCCGCAAGGGATGGCCCCTATTGTGCCGTGTGCACAAAGCACAGTGCTGCAGGGAGAGTGTAAAGTCCTATTCACCCTGATAGAGCTCTATTAGGGTGCATAGGACAAGGGATCAAAAGATCCAAGGATCTAGCCCCTAAGGGGGGGAAATAGTTATTAAATAAAAAAATATTAAGTTTAAAATCACACCCTTGCCCAATTTTACATATAAAATATATAAACCATACAAAAAAATTACATATCGCTACGCCCAAAAAAAGTGCGAACTATTAAAATATAAAAAAATATCTCCTATGCGGTAAACGCCGTAACAGAAAAAAAATAAAATAAAAATTGCAATTTGCCATTTTTTTTTGTCACCTTGTCCCGACAAGAATTAGGTTAGGACTGTTCTATTATGGTCCAGACGTTCCATAAAATCTGGAATGCACGTGGCTTTTTTGGTGTTTTTATTTTTTTAACGTGGTATCAAGTATCGCAATACTTTTTTAATGGTATCAAAATAGAGTAAAAATTTTGGTATTGTGACAATCCTAGGTAAGACCTTCGTTTTTTTTATTTTTTTTTATATTATACTGTAATTATATGTATTTTACATTTGGTGACTAAAAATTTTAATTTGGCTACTAAATTTTTCAGGTTAGGAGCCAATGGCTCCTTGATATATTTTTTTTGTCTGGAGCCCTGTAAAGGGGGGGGGGGGGGGAAATCACACACGCCCTGAATCAGTGTAGGCCTGAAGTAAATATATCTTTGCACAAAATGGCTGTATTTCAAATGCCTAATTCAAACCCCTGTATGTATAGGGGGGATCTCACAGGGCCTGAACCAGTGTAGACCTGAATTCAATATTGGTGCTCCAAATGGCGGTATTTAAAATCTCTGAATGTAACGCAAATGTATTAAGGGTGTATCTCACAATGACATCTGCATCAAAGGCTGCCAGCTAAATTTTTTGTGCCCAAATGAGTGTTTGCTTAAAAACTGAATTTGACAGCAGTATATAAGCATGTAATTTCACATGTGCTGATGCTGCAAGGCCTGAAAATAGTGTTTTGTCAAAAAGTGTGTTTTTCAAACCCCAGAAAATGATGGGTGTATTTCTACCTGAAATTGCACACTGACTAATCCAGATGTTGTAGTTTGCCCCCAAAAAATGGTGATTTGCAATGTCCCAAAAGCTCAGATGCAGTGCTGGTGCACTGAGCATGCATAAAATGGCCACCGCCGCCCACCTAACAGAATTCTAAAAGTTAGTATTTTTTGGTCAATGAGCTCAGGGCAGGGTGAAACGATAGTGCCCTGCACCCACACAACTATTTGTCTGTAGATCGCCGAGTTCGATTCTCTCCTATTCTCTCCCTGAAATCACAAGTCCAGCAGCATCCTCTCCCTACACTTGTAACAGCAGAGTGATGTGCAGCGCTACGTGACTCAAGCTTATATAGAGCCTGGGTCACATGCTGCTCTGGTCAATCACAGCCATGCCATTGTGATGGCCTCTTGGGGCAAGTAGTATGACGCTTGTTGATTGACTGCTGTGCAGCCTTTCAAAAAGCGCCAAGAAAGCGGCGAACACCGAACCCGAACTTTTACGGAAATGTTCGGGTTCGCTCAACCCTAGTTGTAATATGAACAATTGTTACATACAGTTTTTCCTCTTCCAAGGTTAATAAGCCATACAAACACCGTTGGGACACAGTCATGACTATGATAGAACAACAAGCATATAATAAAGCAGCACTGGTATGAATAGTTGTTTTCTGCAGTATGACACTTTTTCCCACGGAATACACGGCAGATACTGCAAGCCATATGTATGGCACACTGATCTCCTGTACAGCACTGACATTTCCTTTATTACGCCCATTGCATCTAAACCCATTCAACCTTCTACAGCCATTTTCTTTCCTGGAAAGCATAGCTGTCTGCCACTCATACTTCATAACCCAGAGCTTAGTTAATGGAGAGGAATAAAAACAGATTACCTAGTAAAGCCTTTTATTGCTGCTTATGAAAAATTCTAAAAGGAGGTTAACCCATGCAAAGCAAATCCAATTTATAGTGACTACAGGAACTGCAAGGGTGACTCTCAGATATCTGCAATGGATGTGCAGCTTGATGTGACATGCAACTTGGACTATTCCAGATTTTCCTGAAGATATCCAAATAAATAGCATGTTAAAGAGTAACTAAACCTTTATAAGAAATTTCAATTTGATGTCCCTAATGCCCCAATAAAAAAAAAACTTTTTATAATATACTTTGTATTTTTATTATACTTTTACCTACCTAAAACGCACCATTCCCTGTGCGCTTAAAACTCAGTTCTCTGTACACCGCTGAAAGCTCAGCGGTGTACGGACAGTGTAGTTTATGAACGGGGCCGCAGCAGTGCAGGGAGTACAGACAGGAGCGCATATTGCCTGAATATATGAATGGACTCTTATAGAATATATAAGCAAAAAGAAAAATATTTTCAAAGGATCTCAAAACCAAATCTTCAGACAAATCCTAAGCTGATTGGTTGGTTTCACAAGTTGCAGACATTTAAAAAAACATTTCACCTGTAAAAAAAAAAAAAAAAAAAAAAAAAAAAAAAAAAACTCAGGACAATACTGCAATGTGTGGAGTCGGACCCAGTTTAACATAGGCGATTCCATTTTTCCCAACCAGGCACATGAGAGACTAGCATTTGCTATAGTTTTAAAATAAATGTTTCTTCTTCCCAAGGAGGACTGAATGATGCAGAGCAGGGTAAGGGCTCATGCACACAAACATTTTGTCCGCATCCGATCAGCATTTTTTGCAGGTTGGATGCAGAGTTGCAGACCCATTCACTTAAATGGGGCCCAAAAAGTGCGGTCAGCACACAGTGTTGGTTGTGGGGGAATTTTTGTACTTTTTGCCTTTGTTTTGTATTTTTTCCTATTCTTTGTCTTGTACGACTAACACGGAGAAAGGTTTCTTATACAGAGAACCAGACTGTGACAAATCGCTACACCCGCAATTATTTGGATTGGCTCACCACGTTCTATATAAACATGCAGAGCACTTATGGGACAGTTACAACAATTATGCAGTGGAGGTGATCCCAAACAATTTTGGTCTGCACGAAAGCTCAGGCTTAAAACCCTAATCCAAAGATAAAGAAAGGAGTATAAAAAGAAAGAAAAACACGTATTAATGGTGATCTCCTTCCAAGACAAAAAAAAAACGGTATTTATGCCAATCGGTTCTGTCACACAAAGATTAAAAGCATAGAGTGGAAGATGCACAAGCAACAATATTCTGCTGCCACACACACAGCGTTGCAGATTTACAAATGTGCCAAAAATCTGTATAAAAGTGGAGCAATTTGGAGCAGCTAGAGTTTCCATGCTTTCCTGACATGCTTGAAAAGAGGAGCTTAATGGAAAGGGGTGGAGCTTCATGTGAAAGAGGTGGGGCCTAAGATGCGCTATTTTGTGCCAAAATTTCGGCATAATTCTTGTGTAAATTCTGTCTCAAAGTAAGAAAACCAATTAGTACAGAGTCAGAGAAGTGTTTGGCCCCAAGCCAGCCTTAGCCTCTGTGATAAATCTGGTGCAAGTCTAAACCGGGCATCTAAGCTTATGTCATTTTTAGATATGTCATTTGGTAAGTTTGGGCCAGTTTTTTTTCTTTTTTTTAATGAAAAATAAAAAAGTGCTTTTTTAGCAAGCTCACACGTGGTAGCTCTGAAAAACAATAGCAACAATTCTGCAAGAAGACCTCAGCATGTGGCCTCTCAACCTTGGATCTTGCGTGGAGGGGACACATGATTAGATCAGTGGAGGTCTAACCACTCGGATTCCAACTGATCTTTTAAACTCCAAAGCAAGATTGGCTGAAGGGTGGGGTCACAATTTCTGTGTTGAGAATAACTAGGAAGCAGGAAATGGAAGGACAGGGATCCTCACAAGGGTTGTGAAGCACAGCAGGTATTCTTTCAAGTTTTAAGCCAGGGATGCTAAACCTTTTACAATGTTTACCATTTAAGATTCATATATTTACAAGTTTATTTGATTAAATTTACCAAGATCTGATGAATATGCCAACCAGACTTTTCTCCACCATGACTGATTTATAAAAGCAAGCATTCTCCACTGTCAACATTAGACATTGGTTAACAATATTCTAGTCCACACAACCACCATGTAATGTCTGTGCCCGGTCTATCAAGATGTTATAAATGGAAACTTGCTGGGAATATTAAATCGCAAGCTTTAATAAGCAGTAAAAATCTGCAACACTATATGAACTACACCTAAAAGTACATTCATAAACAAGGCAAGTCTGCAAGAAGCTTTCAAATATATTCTTAGTGGTCCACAGCTACTCTGCAAAGACTTTAATAACCATTTCGGTAGGAGGAGAGTTTATGGTCCTTTACCAAACCTATTTTGGTGTCCACCTATGCTCCTATAGATCTGTTTTTTGGAAAAAGCGCTGGATTTCACTTTTCAGCAAGACCTTTGTTAAACCCCAAGCTATTATGCCAATGCCCCATGATCAGGGTGTGTGGTCTCATGGTTGACAGATGGCATCTCCTCCCTCTGACTAACCACCTGGATGCAGTGGTTGTTATTGTCCATGGAGTATAACTGGCGGCTTATCCAGCACTGCTGTTCTGCTTCAGTGTACAGCAGCGCTCACAAGGGACTACCCAGTGTCGACACATTAATACTTCAGCTACCAATTAAAGCCGATGCTGAAGAGATAAAAGAGGAGCACTCTAATGTATAACGTCAGAAGTCAGGCCAATTTCAGTCAGTGAAATAGACTATGAGGGTCATTTACTGAGCTGAAATACACCTAAATTAGGAGTATTTCAGGAGTAGATAGCAGAACAATGGTTAGTTGCACCACTTTCTGCGACTTCACCCCAATCACGCCAGTTAAAGATTTGTGGGTGTAGACAGGGGAGGGGAAGGGCCGGCAGGCTCGTTTGTTTTAGACGTAGAAAATGGTCTAAAAGGTAAGACAGCTAAGAAGCTGTCTTACCTTTAGAACTAGCGCTGGAGCTTTTTTTAAAGACTAACATCTAAAACACCGGTCTTAATAAATGTGCCCCTATGTATGTCAGAAGAATTTCCTATGCTGAACACCGCTCCTGCGACACAGATTCATGGCATTATAATGATTTATAATGCTGTGGGTTCCTGCTCCACTTCCACTGTAATGAACTGTATTGACAGACTTACATTATGCAAGTACAATTTATTACAGCAGCAGTCAGGCAGGAACCCACAGCATTATAAATCATTATAAAGTCCTGAGTCCATGTCACAGGAGCCAATTCAGCCCAGGAAATACCTCTGACACACGGAGCATATTACACGGACTAAAATCAGCCTTAGTGGTCATTAAGTGGTTAACCTCTTCCACCAGGAGAGACTTCTTTCACACTAAAAAGACAGTTCAGTTCACCAGACAGTGCAAGGATACTCCACGTTGACTCTAAATGTAGACAAGATTAAATAAATTCCAGCATCGGAGGCTATAAGAAAATTGCATACACGTTTCAAACAGATTTGGCAATTAATCACAGCATGATTAAGAACAAAATGGGTCAAAACGTGGAAGTGTACAAAAAGCCTTGATTTTATTGCATTCATGATGGATGTTGGATATTTCTGGAATCTTATCTACAGGGTGGCCCACAAAAAAGTAACCCGCCTTCAGCAATAGTATGACAAGATGAACGAGAAAGTTATTAACCACAAGTCACAAACAATGCTTTAAGTGGTCTCTGTTCACATGTATGTATATTATGTAATTTTAAATTTATTTTCACAAATGCCAGAAATCTAGCTAGCAGGAGAGCTGGAGGCTATGGTACTAGAACACATAGATGCCATTGGTGTGGCGAAGACATGGTTGGACTGTTAAATGACTGGGCTGTTAAAATTGAGGGTTTTACACTATTTAGGAAAGACCTGGTCAATAGAAAAGGTGGTGGCGTGTGCCTGTATGTGAGGAGTGATCTGAAGACAAGTGTGAAAGAAGCAATTGTCCGTGAGGATGTGGAAACCTTATGGGTGGAAGTTCAAAGGGATATAAACACTGAAAAAAATAATACTTGGTGTAATCTATAGACCCCCTAACATCACAGAAGATGTAGAAACGCAACTGTATAACTAAATAGAGCGGGCGGCACAGTAGTCATAATGGGAGATTTTAACTTCCCAGACATTGACTGGGGTCATGGTTCTGCCTCAACTGCAAAGGGGAGAAAATTCCTCAACTTGCTGCAGGACCACTTTATGGACCAGTTTGTAGAAGCTCCCACCAGGGGAGATGATCTGTTGGATCTGGTAATTTCTAATGATGCAGAGCTTGTTGGTAATGTTACTGTTCGAGAAACACTAGGTAATAGTGACCACAATATAATTATATTCCCCCTAAACTATAAGAAGCAAACTCTGGTCAGGCAGAGCAAAGACACTGAATTTCAAAAAGGCTAATTTCCCTGGGTTGAGGGCAGCATTTCAGGGCATAGACTGGGAGCAGCTACTGTCAAATTTTATCTCCTTTTTGCAGATTTTATTAAGCCCTTTGTAATTTTCAAATGCTACGGCTGACCCCTCAGATTTGTATTTTTTAAATGCCCATTTTAAATTCCCATTATGACTACTGTGCCGCCCGCTCTATTTAGTTATACAGTTAATACTGAAGATAAATGGGAGAGCTTCGAATCCACATTGACTAAATTGCACAAAAAAAATAAAAAATGTATTCCTTTAGGTAACAAATATAAATGGCTAAAATTAAACCCCCCATGGCTTACCGCTACTGTAAAAAGAGCAATAAAAGACAAAAAGAGGGCATTTAAAAAATACAAATCTGAGGGGTCAGCTGTAGCATTTGAAAATTACAAAGGGCTTAATAAAATCTGCAAAAAGGAGATAAAATTAGTAAAGATAAAAACCGAACAGCAGGTAGCAAAAGAAAGCAAAACAAATCCCAAAAAGTTTTTTAAATATATAAATGCTAAAAAAAAAAAAAAAAAAAAAAAAAAAAATAGGTCTGAGCAGGTAGGTCCCCTAAATAATGGTAAAGGGGGGTAGTCACTGAAGATAAGGAAAAAGCAGAGTTCCTAAATAGGTTTTTTAGCTCTGCATATACAAAAAAAGAGAAAGGAGCTGATATCTGTGGCGCCGGGGTTGTTAGTACATCCTGTGATATACTAAATTGGCTAACTGTAGATATGGTCCAAGAGAAGTTAAATAGGGTAAATGTGAACAAAACTTCAGGTCCAGATGGATTACTCCTAAGAGTGCTTAAAGAGCTCTGTTCAGTCATTGCTGTGCCCCTGTTTATAATTTTTAAGGATTCTCTAGGGACTGGTACAGTGCCAAGAGATTGGCGCAAAGTAAACATGGTGCCCATATTCAAAAAAGGATCAAGGTCCTCCACAGGTAATTATAGATCAGTTAGCTTAACTTCTGTTGTGGGAAAAGTGTTTGAAGGACTCTTAAGGGACTATATACAGGAGTATGTGACTATAAATAATATTATAAGTGATAACCAGCATGGGTTTACCAAGGACAGAAGTTGTCAGACTAACCCGATTTGTTTTTATGAGGAGGGGAGTAGGGGCCTGGACAGAGGGGCGGCTGTGGATGTAGCGTTTCTGGATTTTTCAAAGGCTTTTGATACTGTCCCTCATAGACGCTTAATAAGTAAAGTAAGGTCTATTGGCTTGGAAAGTATAGTTTGTAATTGGATTGAAAACTGGCTGAAGGATCATGTCCAGAGATTTGTGGTCAATGATTCCTATTCAGAATGGTCCCAGGTTATAAGTGGTGTACCCCAAGGTTAAGTGCTGGGCCCTTTATTATTTAATAAATTTATTAATGATATTGAGGACGGGATTAATAGCACCATATCCATTTTTGCAGATGACACTAAACTGTGTAGAACTGTACAGTCTATGGAAGAGGTCCACAAACTACAAGCTGACTTGAACACTCTGAGTGATTGAACCTCATTTGCCAAGTTTATGCCCAATGTGGACAAATGTAAAGTTATGCATCTTGGTAGTAATAATCTCGGTGCTTCATATGTCCTAGGTGATGTAGCACTGGGAGAGTCACTTCTAGAGAACGATTTGGGTGTTCTTGTGGATGGTAGATTAAATTACAGCATACAATGTCAATCAGCTGCTCCTAAGGCCACCAGGATATTGTCATGCATTAAACGAGGCATGGACTCGCGGGGCAGGGATGAAATACTACCACTTTACAAAGCGCGGGTGCGGCCTTCATCTGGAATACGCAGTCCAGTTCTGGGCACCAGTACATAGAAAGGATGCACTGTATCTGGAAAAAGTACAGAGGAGAGCGACTAAAATGATAAGGGGCATGGAGGGCCTTAGTTATGAAGAAAGATTAAAATAATTGATTTTATTTAGTCTTGAGAAGAGACATCTAAGGGGGGACATGATTAACCTGTACAAGTATATAAATAGGCCATACAAAAAATACAGCGAAAAGCTGTTCCATGTAAAATGTGCTCAAAAGACAAGGGGGCACTGCCTCCGACTGAAGCAGAAAAAGTTCAGTCTCCAGAAGTGTCAAAGCTTCTTTACTGTAAGAACTGTGAATTTATGGAATAGACTTCCTCAGGACTTGGTCACAGCAGGAACAGTGGACAGTTTCAAAAAGGGCTTAGACCAATTCTTAAAAGTAAAAAACATGAATGCTTATGAAAACGTGTAGAAATCAGAGTCTCACTTCCTTCTGGGATTCGCGTCCCCACCTATCCCTTGGTTGAACTTGATGGACGTACGTCTTTTTTCAATCGTATTAACTGTAACTATGTTTGGGCACGTGTCGTCCATGATACAACTTGCTGAGACAGTCTTAAAGTTGATTTTTGGATCCACTGCAGAATTTCATGGACAACTTCAGCTGTCCTGATCAGTGGAGGCCTCGGTTTCTTCATGTTTGCAACAGAGCCAGTTTGATGCCACTTCCGAACCAGACTCTGAATACAACTTTTAGCTGGTGATTTTATTCCTGGTACTTGTCGGCAAAGGTTTCTTGTGTTTCCTTAATTGATCTGCTTCACACATAGCCTTCCACAATCACTATTCGCTGTTCCAGGGAGAACACCATCTTTCTGACACAACAGGCCAATTTTATCAAACTGAATTTTATCAAATACATCAGTCTTACTTGCCCATAGCAACCAATCAGAACTCAGATTTCATTTTTTCAGAGTCCTGTAGGAGCTGAAAGCAGAGTTCTGACTGGTTGCTATGGACAACTAAGACAGATGTAGGATTAGGTAGTTTGAGGTGGACTGCTTTTTCATGGGCCACCCTGTACAACACTTTGAGTGACCATTTATTAGATACTCTATAGGGAACACATCGGTGGTGTTATTTTAGCTTTTGAATAGGAATGCGCCAAGCCTCTATCATGCATAATATGTAAACTATTGAGCCTCTTGCCCAGGTTGTCTGGAATTGCACCATTTGGTTGTGGTTATGACATCTTCATGTGACAATATGTCCAATCAGGCCAAGTGGCACATTTCTTTATATACATTAACTTGCTATACACTGGCACACTGAAACCTTTAATAGGTTCTTGTACTTTAGATTTTATTCTTCGTAAGTATTATTGATATCTATTCACATCCTAAAGGGACTGGTTAGGAGCTCTATTTGCATGCTTCCCCATCAGTTGTCTAACGAATCCCGATTTACAATCTAAATGAAAATACAATGTATTAATAGCCTCTTAAGGTTGTGTTCTAAGCCTTCCTCCCTTCCTTCCTGTGTAGAGCTTAAAATCTATTTATAATATGATGGATGTAATTATTAAATGCTGCATCTGTCAAAGGCAAATCTGCCAAAATCAGAAAGGGAAATAAAAAGCACCATGAAAACCACTGATGCTTCTGACTGTAGCATCTTTAAGGTTAATCCCTGCTTAAAATCAGGAATCTGTAATTAAAGATTTTAAAGGATCTATTCCATGCATTTAATTTCAAAGGCAAAATAAAATGCAGCATGTAATTTGTATGGCTTACTCTTACCACCCAAGGGTTCTAACTACCATCTGCATAGATCCAAAGATTAAAAGGCAGGCTTGCCACGTAGGGGTAGTCCTAAACCTTAGAACACGATACAAAACTAATTCTAATAGTATACGTTCACTAATAATGCATATATTCACAGCCTGATGGAACGCTGAAAAGAAAATAATAAAGTATTTACTAAAGTACTACATTAAAATGGGGTATATTATCAAAAAATGATAAAAAAAAATCAGGCAACCAGGAACCCCAATGTAGAGAGGGATAGAGCAAAAAAAACATCTACATGTAGGGGATCCTGGAAAAAGGTCCAGCATTTGCTAGCACGCAAAGTGCTCTTAGTGGCTGCAAACAGGGACTCAAAACAAGCTCACTAAGGCGGAGACGAATGGACCTAGACTAATGGCTTTGATAATAACCCTATCCACCTATTGATAGACACTTAAATAGGTGAGAGGAGACATTAGTCTAGTGGATGGTAGATAGATTACTGAGGACGGCTGCCTCATCACACTAAATGTAGATAAAACTAGTAATTCATGTATGTGAGATACAGCAGCCTCTCCATACACATACTCGTGGGCAGGGGCTAAACGATGCAGATAGGTGCCTATGATGTAGACCCACTCCTCCCGTGTATGTGAGGCAGTGGGCTGGAGGAACCTTAAACCTTCCGGTAAATCAATTGTAATCCCCCTTGAGTATAACGTACAGCCCTGCCTGAAAGAGCTAGTGTCTAAACAAGCAAACAGGCTCAGTGAGTGTGGCACTACCTAGTGAGCCAGGTCTAAAAAATACATAAGCTCAACGCGTTTCTACATGGATGTGATGCCCCACGTGTCATCAAGAGCTATTAAAGTTGAGAAAGAAATGCCTATAACATAGTTGCCGCACTGTTTCGTGACGGCACTGGCGATGTGATGGCAGTACCCGGTTGACCACATGCCAAGTTGATATAATGATAACCCCTGCCCCCCGGAGGAATGTGCCATCAGACATGTGGGCGTGTCAGCATACCCTCCCCCTAGACCGGCCTCACACAAATAAAGCGTATGTCAAGCCGGCGGGGGAGCGCAGGTATTCAGGGAAATCGAAGATGCTGTATAATCCAAGTACAATGTCTGGATGGAGTAAAAGGCACAACAGGGGGAGGTATAGCATACAAAAGGATGCAACAACAGGTGTGGACACTAAGGAAGGAACCAGAGATAGTGGAAGGAGATCCACCATCCATGGCAAATATAGCTGTGATCCCATAGAGAGCAAATCTAAAGCAAATTGAAGGAAATCGATATCAGCCATAAACGGGGGGTTACATAGCAATAGATCCAAACCGTGCTCCATTAAATATAACATGCAAAAGAGACAGTTTCATTAAGTCCATTAGGGTGGACGCTATCCAGTTTGAAAATCCAAAAGGTTTCCTTGCTGAGCAATATCGTATTAATATCGCCACCGCAAATGGATTTTCTAATGTGTTCAATCCCCTGTACTTTCAGCACACTCGGATTGCCACCATGATCGTCACAGACGTGATGTGCCACAGAGGTATCCCGATTGTTCCTGATATCCGCCAGATGTTCGCCAACCCACCGCCTCAATTCTCGTCTGGTTTTGCCTACATACTACACACCGTACTGACAGGTAAGCAAGTACACGACCCCCTACTGATGTACATTTGATAAAGGATAGGATGGAATATCTTTCTTTAGTTACCGAGCTCGTGAAATATGCGCCTTTCATAACGTTCCCACATATCACACATGAGCCACATGGAAAGGTGCCCGTCAGTGGATTTTTTAACCATGTACTTGGTGTGGGGCATATGTAAAGGCTGTGTACCAGGCGGTCGCACAAGTTCGAACTACGTCTATAAGTGATGGAGGGGCGTTCCGGATATTGGTGCACTAATAACGGTTCGCATTGCAGGATAGGCCACTGTCACTGCAAAATGTCACATACCTGCTTATGAGCTTTATCATATGTGGCTATAATTCTCAGGGCCATATTAGTTTCTACCCTCGTTTTGGGGACAAGAAGTAGCCCGCGGTCAGTGCTCATAGAGTGATGGAATGCATGTTTAAGCGTGTGTTGTGGGTACCCTCGATTAGTGAACCGGGTCCTCAAAACACACGTGGCATCTTTAAAATCACTTAGTTCAGAGCAATTCCTTCTAGCCCTCAGATACTGTCCCTTAGGGATTCCCTTCTTAAGGGCTAGTGGGTTACCGCTATCCCACCGTAGCAGGCTATTGGTAGAGGTCTGTTTTCTAAACAGGTTGGTGGTAATTTTCCTGTCAACTCCCAACGAGATGGTAAGATTCAGGAATGTAATTTCGCGCCCATGGATCTCTGAGGTAACGCACAGGCCCAGTTGGTTGAACATTAAAATCTGCTACAAGATCGCTTGACGGTACATTATGCGCAAGGACAAATTCAAGCAACTTCATCAGAAAGGCATTTGTCACGACCTTGTGTTAAGGTCGTGGCTTCATTTAGTTGCCTGCGGCAACGTTCAATAGTTTTCCCTTGCTTTCCCTCCTGCTTGTTTCTGTTTACCCTTCCCCACCTGTGGTGTATGTTGTATGGTGTGGGCCTTGTTTGCTGGTGTCTGTGCTCCTAATGGAGCTTGCTTTCCTGGAGGGGTTTAAGCAAACATCTAGACAGTCTGTTTCCGGTCCATCTCGTCGGCGGCAGGTGAGTTCTGGTAACCTAGGTTGTCTATTGCCTTTTGTTACTTACCAATCGTTCGGCTGTGAACCCTGTCTAGTTGGTGGTCAGTTGCTGGGCGTCAGGAAACACCATTCATCCGTGGTGTAGGATGAATGGGTGGTCTCTGCCCTGTCTTCAGGATTAGGGCACAGCAGGGATTCCCAGGGTCCTAGGTCAGTGAGCATGAGCCCCCTTACCATCTGAGGCGGCTCATGCGCTAGGAGTCTAGGGAGAACCTAGGGTTGCATTAGGAGGTGACTTGCTCCCTGCTCCCTGGCTAGCAGCCACCCCCATTGCACGGCAGGGGGTTTCCCCCACGCCCCGCCGTGACAGCATTATGGTGATAACAGTGTTCGCCTCTGTTGTAGGAAGGCCTTGACAGCTCGGCAACCAGTATCATGAGGTATACAACTGTACAAGGCCTCCGCGTCTAGGCTAGCCAGCCACACGTCATCCTCGCACTGAATTTCATCAAGTCGCTGCAGAACATCCATTGTATCCCTGACGTAGGATGGCAGCCCCATTATGAATGGACGTAGTATCACATCAATATACGTACTGATATTGGCTGTGAGACTGCCTACGTCGGATACAATGGGCCTGTCCTTCATCGGTGTACACTGCTTATGTAATTTTGGTAAAGCATAAAAAGGTGGCAAGCACCGGGAACTTCAGTAGTAAGAAGTCGTGTTCAGTATTACTGATTAGTTTCTCCTCTAAGGCCTTATTAAGGAATATCAACAGTTAGGCCTTGAACAAGGTGGTAGGATCAGCAGGAAGAACATCAGTATCTTCCAGTAATCTCATGCACATACTGTGATAACTCTCCTGGTCCATCAATACGATGTTACCACCCTTGTCCGAGGGCTTAATGACAATACTGGTGTCACCCTCTAATACCCTCAGCGATTTTCTTTCCTTAGGGCTAAGGTCATCTGGACCAAAATAGTCATGCTCTAATTTATAGAGATCTTGAGTGACAACCGATAAAAAGGTATCAAATCGGTGTATAGTCACTTATTGGGGGAAACAATCTGGAGGGGTTCCTAAGGTCAGTGAAGGGACAGTCACCAATATTCCTGTTCCCTTCTTACAGGCCAGCCAGGAGCTGTACATCCTGGAGGTCCTCAAGTCCTATTCCCAATTCCTGACATCTACGTTTGTCATGAGTGAGAAAAAAAAGTCCTTAACCCAGTTGAATAAATAAAATTTCTGAAGAGGTACAAATGAAAGGCTTTTTTTTTTTAGGACCTCCATTTCAGACAGGGATATGACAACTTGAAGCTCTTCTATTTGGGAGCCTCTGAGGGTTTCTTGTGGCGTAATAGGTAGTCCGAGACCGGGGGGAAGGGGGGGGGTTGATCTAAAAAAAAAAAACATCCCTCAAGCCTCTGCCTGATCTACCTCTCTGTCTACCACCTCATGATCTCTGAGAACCTCTATTCGATGTTCCTCGCACTCGTGCAGATGTGGAACCTTGGTCGGCGTCAGTGTCACACTCCGAAGAGGACACATCTGTGTCCCCTTCAGAGGTGGTTTGACGTTTAAGACCAAAATCACCTTGCCCTCCTTGAAGTCTCTGATGTCCCTGTTGAATTGACAGCGTTTCCCTTCTTTGATCGGACATGTAAAACGTTCAAAGTTCTGTTGTAGCATGGTCTCCTTTTTTTACAAAATCAGTGTGTTCACTAAACTTTTTTGCTTGTACAATACACCCTTTCAAATCAGTATCGCTCTTGGCTAGTAGCCGTTTCTCCTCCTCAGGCAGTAATTTCATGAGGCAGAGGGAGCCATCAATGGACTCCTGTTCCCATTTAGCAAGAAAGTCACTAAACCTACCTCATTAACCAAAAAAATACCCAGTGTCCTACAACTGGATTCCATGGTTTACATATCAGCTAAAAGTTTTGCACAATTCCCCCCCCCCCACACACACACACACACACACACACACACACACACACACACTTCACTCAGAACTTCAAGAATTTCATTACATTACAGATTTCAATTTTAATCTATTTTGTAACACAAAAGGTGTTAAAAGAGAAAGTACCGTATACTCAATATTTATTACTCTGATACTGCAGTGTTTTGAGATGTCCCATATGAGGTCCCTCTGTTCTAGCTGTCTGAAATACTGGCCTGGTGAATTTTTTGGCCTACATTTTTTTAGGATTTTTTCAGGAACTATTTAAGGCATGAAGAAGCTTTAAAGGTGCCAACACATAAAACACTCTGAAAAGACTGCATTTTGGAAACTACACCCTCAAGGAATTTATCTAGGGTTATAGTGAGCATTTTTGTCCAAAAGGTGTTTCAGAGAATTTATTAAAATTAAATATTTGATGTCCAAATTCTAAATATTTCCAATATGACAAACCAAAAGGAGGGGGGGGGAATAAAAAATAAAAAAAAAATAAAACAAAACCTAGGCTACTTTTCTAGGACTAAGTACTCCTCACAATGTTCCAATGTCACTTATGACCACCACTTGAGTATGGTCTACGCTATATTAATTTTTCTCTCCTAAGGGTCTGTGGCTATGAATATCCATTAAAGAAGTATTCTATTGGTGTAGATACTGGATTGCACAGATTGCAGTGGAGGCTTTTGTGGCTTGCTTGCCAACTGGGAAGATCTAAAGTGAAAGAAGACTCATGACGGATGTTTATTTAATAGGTGATGGTGAGTGACATTGGAACATTGTGAGTACTTGTGTTTATTTCCAATATGTAGCATAGAGCGCCATTTGGCTTTTAGAGCATGGATTTTGCTGAAGTTATTTAGGAGCCATAACTTTTGTATTTTGTCGCAGACTGAGCTGAGCACTTTGTAGTATATAGTAATTTTGAGCATTTTTTTTTGTTTCATTTTGGGGAGGATTATTTGTGTGAACCGACAATTGGGTCTGTTTTTTTATTTTTGTTTTTTTATTACAGTGAATGGAGACAAAACCGCAGATGTAAACCTAGCCTTAGATGCCACAGTTGCTGTTGACCTCAGCATATAAAGGGGTTAATTACCTGCAATCATACTTATTTCCAGTGATCAGTACGATTGCAGGTGATTAGCTCTCTGCTCAATGTTGGCACTAGCTCAGAAGCCATGACTGTGCCATAAATTAATGGCATGTTGTGCAGATTTATGGCATGGTGCGTGAAGGGGTTAATACTACACACTTATCTTGGAAGTCCAGTTGGTTCTGTGAGGAAGGGCCTCATGCATCAGTTATTGGAGTAACAGTTCACTTCCCCCCACTCCTCACATAAGAGTGACTGCTCAACATGATCTGTGCAAGAGCACTAATGCATATGTGAATGATGTGAGCTATAGACCAAGCTAAACCCAGAATGAAGGAAAGAGAACATAAAGGTTGTTCACGCCGATTGCCATTCTACAGAATTTGCTGCATGTTCCTGTAGTATTGCAGGTGGCTCATTTGCTACTAATCAGTTTTATTTTCAGTTGGGAAGCAGCAAGGGCTGGGGCTTAATATTCTTTTGAGTCAGTATAGTACTGGATTACATAGCCTGTTCTCTTCTCCCTGGCTGTGAAGCGGTTCGCAGCGGCTGGACAGCATTACAGCCAAGGAGAAAGAGATGCCCACTGAGAAGAGCAGAGGTCTCCTCCTCACTCTACCAATGTTAGTAATTAGCATATTAGGCATGAGAACAGAGCGGGGGGGCATCATGACGCAACAGAAGGACTTATTTTTTATATATATTTTTAGCGCAATGGCATCTGCTCAAGGTGGACTACAGTATAAGCAGTGCTCCAGACTAAAAAAAATACCTAGTAGCCATTGGCTCCTGAACTGAAAAATTTAGGAGCCAAATTAAATTTTTAGATGCCAAATCGAATCCAAATTTTGGCATCGTGACAACATGCTACGGTTTTATCTCCGGCGAAAAAAAACTGAATTTTTCCCCATAGGAATGTATTTGTCATGGTCTTACCTGCTTGCTGCTCTCCTTCGTTTGACATGTGCTGGCGGCCATCTTGGGTCCTGGGTTTCTTGTAGCCTTCCACCCTGCGGCTCCTCCTTCCCCTGGGAGGAGCTGGATGCCTAGCTCATATATATAGGAGGTCTGTGGCTTCAGTTCCTTGCTTGGTCCTCTTGTGTTCACATGCTTCTAAGACTGCTGCTGCTTCTGGTTCCTGATCCTGGCTTCGTCTGACTACCCTGCTGGTTCCTGATCCTGGCTTCGTCTGACTACCCTGCTGGTTCCTGATCCTGGCTTCGTCTGACTACCCTTCTGGTTCCTGACCTCTGGCTTCGCAAAGACTCTGCTCGGTTTCACCATCCGTTTGGACTTTTGCTTTACAGCTTTATTTTCAATAAAGCCTTCTATTTTCACTTATCTCTTGTTGTACGTCTGGTTCATGGTTCCCTGACATTAGGACCAAGCCATGAATTCTGACGGTACAGGGCCATCCTCGCTACCCACGCTGGTTGCCAGACTTGATCAGCAGGATCACCTGTTGGGTCGGTTCGCTGTGGCGTTGCAAACCCTGCTTGAACGCACGGCTCATTTCGCTCCCGTTGCCGATGGGTCGGTTGTCGCTCCTGGGCTCGCTCCTACTGCCGCTCCGGTTGTTGCGCCAGAGTCTACCCCGACACCTGTTGTTGCGCCTGTGGTGTTTCGGGGTATGACCGGTTCTGCCCCTCTTCCACAGCGCTTTGGGGGAGAGCCAACTCAGTGCCGAGGTTTCCTTAACCAGGTGGGCATTTATTTCGAGTTGCTGCCACATGCCTTTCCTACTGAGAGATCAAAGGTGGGCTTCTTGATCTCGCTGCTCTCGGACAAGGCCTTGGCCTGGGCCAGCCCTTTATGGGAGAACAACAATCCGGTGGTTGCCGAGTTTTCCGGTTTTGTTGCTTCTCTTCGGAAGGTATTCGATGTGCCGGCTCGTGCTGCCTCTGCTGCGAAGCTCCTTATGTCCATCAGACAGGGTTCACGATCCGTAGCTGAATACGCCATTGAGTTTCGTACCCTGGCAGCAGAGGTGGGCTGGAATAATGAGGCTCTGGTCGCTGCTTTCTCTCATGGTCTCTCGGATGCCTTGAAGGATGAGGTTGCAGCTAAGGACCTACCAGTTGAGCTCGAGTCTCTTATTTCTTTCCTGATTTTGATTGACACCAGACTCAGGGAGAGACCTTCCTTTAAGGAGAACCTGCGGAGGTCTTCTAACAGATTGGTGCCTACGTTTGCTGTCCCACCCGTGCCTCCCTCTCCTCCCACGCCTCCTGGGGATGACTTGTCTGGGGGTGAACCCATGCAGCTGGGGTTTGCTCGCCTGTCCGAGGGGGAGAGGGCACTCCGGAGACGCGAGGGCCGATGCATGTACTGTGGTCTCGGTGGGCATTTTCGGTTGGCATGTCCGAACCGTCCGGGAAACGCTCGTACCCTGAGATCCTGTCGGGGGCAGATCTTGGGTGGAGTCTCCTCGTCCCCGGTTTCCCGTGTTGACAAACCACTGATCACTGTTGTCCTCTCCTGGGTCGGGGGCTCGGTGACGACCCAGGCGTTGGTGGACTCTGGTGCTGGTGGTTTGTTCATTGATAGTGTGTTCGCTGCCGCCAATTCCATTCCTCTGCAGGCTCGAGGTTCCCCACTGGCTCTTGAGGCGATAGACGGCAGACCCCTTCTGCCGCCACACGTGACTCATGAGACCCTTCCAGTGGGGATAGCCATTGGTGCCGTTCACAGAGAGTCGGTCTGCCTCCAGGTTATTTCGTCTCCACACTACTCGGTGGTCTTGGGGTACCCCTGGCTCCAGAAACATAATCCGACTTTCGATTGGAGATCGGTCGAGATCCTCTCGTGGTCACCGCAGTGTGGGGCTAGTTGCATCCATGGGTCTGTCAAGTTGCTGTGTACTTCCTCGGACTCTCTGTTGCCTCCTGAATACGAAGAGTACCGGGATGTATTCGATAAGGTGCGCGCGGTTGCCCTACCTCCGCACCGCCCATACGATTGTGCCATAGAGTTACAATCTGGTGCCGTTCCTCCTCGTGGCAAAGTCTATCCACTGTCGGTAGCGGAGAATGAGGCCATGGAGGAGTACGTGAGGGAGGCGCTTTCACGCGGACACATTCGCAAATCTTCGTCCCCGGCAGGGGCTGGATTTTTCTTTGTGAAAAAGAAGGGCGGTGAGTTGAGGCCTTGCATCGATTACAGGGGTCTCAATCGCATCACGATCAAGAACGCTTACCCGATACCCTTGATTTCCGAGCTGTTCGATCGCCTTAAAGGGGCCACGGTCTTTACCAAACTCGACCTGAGGGCGGCATATAACCTGGTAAGGATCAAGGCGGGCGATGAGTGGAAGACCGCGTTTAACACCAGGACCGGTCATTACGAATCCTTGGTTATGCCCTTTGGGTTGTGCAATGCGCCCGCAGTCTTTCAGGAATTCATCAACGATGTTTTCCGTGACCTGTTGCAGCAGTGTGTGGTAGTCTATTTGGATGACATCTTGGTATATTCTGAATCCATGGAGGCCCACATTCTGGATGTCAGACGAGTGTTGCAACGGTTACGAGAGAACAAGCTGTTCGGTAAGCTTGAGAAATGCGAATTTCACCGATCCCAGGTAACCTTCTTAGGTTACATCATTTCCGCTGAGGGGTTCTCCATGGATCCTGAGAAGGTTTCGGCTGTCTTACAGTGGCCCCAGCCCAGTGGTCTTCGTTCCCTGCAGCGCTTTTTGGGCTTCGCCAATTATTATCGGAAGTTCATCAGGGACTTTTCCATGCTGGCCAAGCCTCTCACGGATCTGACCAGAAAGGGCAGTAATTCCCAGGTCTGGCCGCTCGAGGCCATCCGAGCTTTTGAGGCCCTAAAGTCCGCCTTTGTGTCGGCTCCGATTCTGTCGCATCCCAACCCTGGGTTGCCCTTTGTCCTCGAGGTGGACGCGTCTGAGACGGGAGTAGGCGCCCTTCTGTCTCAGCGTAGAACACCAGAGGGTCCTCTGCTTCCTTGTGGGTTTTACTCCCGGAAACTTTCTTCCGCGGAGTGCAACTATCAGATTGGTGACAGGGAGTTATTGGCCATCGTGCAGGCCCTTAAAGAATGGAGGCACTTGCTCGAGGGTTCGCTGGTTCCGGTTCTCATCCTGACGGACCACAAGAATCTGACCTACCTTTCTGAGGCCAAGAGATTGACACCACGTCAGGCCAGATGGGCTCTGTTCTTGTCACGTTTTAATTACGTGGTCTCCTACCTACCCGGTTCCAAGAACATCAGGGCGGATGCCTTATCACGGCAGTACTCCGAGCTGTCCAGGGAGGAGTCGATTCCGACTTCGGTCATACCTCCGAATCAGATCCTGGCCGCCATTCGCACCAGCCTGACCTCTCCCCTGGGTGAGCAGATTTTGGCGGCTCAATCTGGTGCTCCCTCTGGGAGACCCAACGGCAGATGTTTTGTGCCTGAGGAGTTGCGCACTCGGTTGTTGCGAACCTACCATAACTCCAAGACCGCGGGGCATCCTGGAAAGAATCAGCTGTCCTGGGCTGTTTCACGTCTGTTCTGGTGGCCTTCCCTACGTTCCGACATCGCCGCATATGTAGCGGCATGCTCCGTTTGTGCCCAGAGTAAGTCCCCTCGGCACCTTCCGTTGGGCCTTCTGCAACCCATAGCCACCGGGGAGCGCCCATGGTCACACCTGGGGATGGATTTCATTGTGGACCTCCCTGCATCCCGAGGCCATACGGTCATTCTCATGATTGTGGATCGGTTTTCCAAAATGTGCCACTGTGTTCCTCTCAAGAAGTTACCCTCTGCACAAGAGTTGGCCACGATTTTTGCCAGGGAGGTCTTCCGGTTGCACGGTTTGCCTAAGGAGATTGTTTCGGATCGGGGGAGTCAGTTTGTGTCCAGGTTCTGGCGCGCCTTTTGCTCCCAGTTGGGGATTCATCTCTCCTTCTCCTCGGCCTACCACCCTCAGTCCAATGGGGCCGCAGAACGATCCAATCAGGCCTTGGAGCAATTCCTTCGTTGCTATGTCTCCGATCACCAAGACAATTGGGTTGACCTCCTGCCTTGGGCTGAGTTTGCCAGGAACACGGCGGTGAACTCTTCCTCTGGGACGTCTCCCTTCATGGCCAATTATGGGTTCCAACCTGCCGTGTTACCGGAGGTATTCTCTCCCCAGGATATTCCGGCTGTGGAGGATCACCTTTCCGTCCTACGTGCTTCTTGGGTACAGATCCAGAAGTCCCTTGAGGTCTCTGCGCAGCGCCAGAGATTCCAGGCTGATCGCAGACGAGCGCCTGCTCCTTCCTACCAGGTCGGAGACCGTGTATGGTTGTCCACCCGCAACCTCAACCTTCGAGTGCCCACTCCCAAGCTGGCGCCTCGCTTTGTTGGTCCCTTCCGAGTGCTTCGCAGGGTAAACCCGGTAGCCTATGCCCTTGCGCTTCCTCCTGGCATGCGGATCTCCAACGTGTTTCATGTCTCCCTGTTGAAGCCACTGGTTTGTAATCGTTTCACTTCCTCGGTTCCTCGGCCTCGTCCGGTCCAAGTGGGCAATCGTGAGGAATATGAGGTGAGCAATATCCTGGACTCACGCCTGGTCCGCGGTCGGTTGCAGTTTTTGGTCCATTGGCGTGGTTATGGTCCAGAGGAGCGTTCCTGGGTTCCCTCCGCAGATGTCCATGCTCCTGCCTTGCTCCGAGCCTTCCACGCACGCTTCCCTCAGAAACCGTTTTGTGCTCCGCGGAGGAGGGGCCCTTGAGGGGGAGGTACTGTCATGGTCTTACCTGCTTGCTGCTCTCCTTCGTTTGACATGTGCTGGCGGCCATCTTGGGTCCTGGGTTTCTTGTAGCCTTCCACCCTGCGGCTCCTCCTTCCCCTGGGAGGAGCTGGATGCCTAGCTCATATATATAGGAGGTCTGTGGCTTCAGTTCCTTGCTTGGTCCTCTTGTGTTCACATGCTTCTAAGACTGCTGCTGCTTCTGGTTCCTGATCCTGGCTTCGTCTGACTACCCTGCTGGTTCCTGATCCTGGCTTCGTCTGACTACCCTGCTGGTTCCTGATCCTGGCTTCGTCTGACTACCCTTCTGGTTCCTGACCTCTGGCTTCGCAAAGACTCTGCTCGGTTTCACCATCCGTTTGGACTTTTGCTTTACAGCTTTATTTTCAATAAAGCCTTCTATTTTCACTTATCTCTTGTTGTACGTCTGGTTCATGGTTCCCTGACAGTATTAGTGCCAAATCCGGCATTCAAAATACCGGAATGTCAGATCAGTCCTTCCGGTCTGCGCATGGGCATTCTGGTAAAAATGTGTAAAAAGATACAAGACAGATCAGTCTGTCCGCATGACAAGCGGAGAGATGGATTCGTTCTTGCAATGCATTTGTGAGATGGATCCGCATCCGGATGAGTCTCACAAATTCTTCCAGTCACATCCAGATCAGCGGATCCGGCAGGCAGTTCCGACGACGGAACTGCTTGCCGGATCACACTTCCGCAAGTGTGAAAGTAGCCTTAGTGTTTGCGTTTTGTTTTTTTTGTTTTTTTTACTATTAGCCCCCTTAGGGGCTGGAACCCTTGTCCTATTCACCCTTAGGCCCCTTTCACATGGGTGAGATTTCTGCGCGGGTGCAATGTGTGAGGTGAACGTATTGCACCCGCACTGAATCCGGACCCATTCACTTCTATGGGGCTGTGCACATGACCGGTGATTTTCACGCATCACTTGTGCGTTGCGTGAAAATCGCAGCATGCTCTATGTTGTGCGTTTTTCACGCAACACAGGCCCCATAGAAGTTAATGGGGCTGCGTGAATATCGCAAGCAAGTGCGGATGCAGTGCGATTTTCACGCATGGTTGCTAGGATGAAAGTCTATTCACTGTGTTAATTTCCCTTACAACATGGTTATAAGGGAAAATAATAGCACTCTTTAATACAGAATGCTTAGTAGAAGGTCAATTGAGGGTTAAAAAAATTAAATTAACTCACCTCCTCCAATTGATCGCGTAGCTGCCGGTCTCCTGTTCTTTCTTCAGGACCTGTGGTGACATCACTGTGCTCATCACATGGTGCATCACATGATCCATCACCATGGTAATGGACCATGTGATGAGCTCAGTGACTTCACCACAGGTCCTTTGACAGGTCCTGAAGAAAGAACAGGAGACCGGCAGCTACGTGATCAATTGGAGGAGAGTTCATTTTTATTTTATTTTTTAACCCTCATTGGCACTGCGCCACCAATGTTTATTATACTGGGGTGTTGGGGGGCTCACTGCGCCACCAATGAAGATAACTGACCTGTTAATACAAATACAGGAGGCGGGTGCCGGAATCAAATAGACGCCACCGACCTCTATGACAGGGAGCTGCGATCCGCTGCAGTTAACCCCTCGATTTCAGTAGTGTGCCATTTGTGGAAATGCTGAAGTTTCAGGGAATTCCTGGATGAATTGTTGCAGTACAGGATATGTATGCTCCCTTTGCATACCTGCTGCGGATTGACAACTTTCTCACTATGTACACCTTTTGGGCAATTTTTTTTTTAGCTAAAAAAAAAACAAACATTTTTTCAATTGGTCCTTTCCACTGCGCTGCTGAGAAGAACATCGGCGGCGGGGCAGAGAACTTTCATCTCCTGTGCTCCGCCGCTCTATTTAACGGCAGAGCTGCAGCGGCGGGTCTAGTCGCAAATGGCGACAAGACTAAAAAGTCTTGTAGCCATTTGTAAATTGTAAGTCGTATTGGCGACCATTTTGGTTGCCATCTGGAGCCCTGATAAGGTATCGATTTTAGAAGAAAAAAAAAATCCGGTGACAGGTCCTCTAAAGAACATAAACTGGAGCTAGACAAATGAAAGATTTAAAGCTAAAGTAGGAAAAGTAGAAAAACACCTATCTATCTATCATGGTCCCAGCACTTTGTTGGTCAATACACAGATCTAAACTGGGCCATCGAGACTCAAAGACACCTACAGCGGCACCTGCTGCTAGGCACTGGTCTGAAAAATTTGAGAATAATTAATTTAGAGAAGCTTCAACCCAATAATCACATTTTTGCATATCTACACCTATATAAATCTAGATCAATATGGGAAGGGGGGGGGGGGGGGGCTTTTTTCTAGAAGCAGCATCACTCCTTTTCATAGCTGCGTCCATTATTACAGCTCAGCCCCACTGACATCGAATATTTATTAGAAAAGGAAAATTGTTGCAGAGCACCTTTAATCCTCTCTCCTTTTTCATATATCACTGCTTCTCAGTTTGCTGGAAAGATTGTGTCATAGACCCGACCATTTATGACTAGCTTTTTCTAAAAAGTGCCACTAACATCAATCAGCAGACTTTTTGGCAGAGGAGAACTGCAATAGGCTGCTTGTGATATATCACAGGGACACCTTGCAGATTTGAGATATTCCCACATTGTCTCTGAGGTCATTGTCACTTACGTCTGATTCACAATTAAGCCAGTCTCTAAAATCACCTCTCTTCAAAAAGCCATTGTAATCCCGACCTCTTGTTCAGCCTCCATCTGGTATGGTTATTGGTTTTAAATCCAATAGACTGCCAGTGGAGGGTGCAGCACATCAGATCTGCGTCTTTTCAGTGTCTGCAATTTTAATAAATCTAGACAAAATAAGATTATCAACCAACCTTTTTATACATACAGCTAAATTAGATTAGGTTGTGCTTGCACATTACAGGAATAGATACCAGCCTCTCTGGTGAGCGGGACCATGGGAGCACGAATAGGAACACGTTGGAGCAGCTCCTGTCACAGGCACCTCATATCTCCGCTGATGGATTACAAGGTGGTCCTAAACCCTGGATACGACCAGTGTAGAATTTAATGGAAAAGTTAAGCAAGCCAGCAAAGCAGGCAATATGGACGATCACAATACGTTAGTAAGTGCCTTGTATTAACTTTATCTCCATGATAAATGCCACTTGCTGACGTGAGACAGCCCCATTAAGGTCTTGTATATAACTGCTGGTCAAATACCATTCAGACTCCATCACAAACATTCGGCTCAGTTTGGCTAAGCGTACAGAATAAGGTTCTACCAGACATCCCTAACACTGTCTTATCTACAGTGGGAACAAAGAATTCTTCATCCCCAACATCTGCCATTAGAGGACCCTATTGCCAGAAAATAGCAGGTTCTAAAAAGGTGTCTAATGTTTATAGACACCTTTAGAATCTCAAAAAGAAAAATGCACCAACTGACCGGCACTGCTGAATCACTACCACACATCTGATGCAGGAGGAACCTTACCTTGCACATTCTGGTTTCAGCTAGGTCACAAAATTGTTGTGCACATCCTGGATTGTTGCATTATGACCACACATGGGATCCACTCTTTAATTTCCTACAATTATTTGCTTTAAAGGGTTTTTTCTGATACTTAGATATGATCATTAATATCAGATTGGCGGGGGTATGACACCTGGCACCCCCATTAATCAGAGGTGAGAGCACAATGTTCCATTCACTATATACGGTAGTTTCTAGCTCCTACCCAAAACGCACAGTGGAGGTGCAGTATGTCAGACCCCCACCGATCTGATATTGATGATCATAACTATGTCCCACAAAACCCATTTAATCAATGATGTAAACATGAAGAAACTTCGTATGTTGGAACCGCTCAACCAGGTCTGGAAACCAGCATCATCCGAATAAAGACCAATGAGACAATTACTAGAACTATGAACTCAAGCTCCAAATGTGTTACACAAGTGTGTTAAGGGATCAAAATTAGTCAATCCATATTTTATACCTCATTCTTACCCATTTCAGACTTTAAAGAGGAATGTCACACACAAACTTCATTTTAGGTTCATTAAAGGGGGTTTTCTGAACTTATAGGTCATAAATATCTGATTGGTGTGGGTCAGGACGCCTGCTAACCAGCTGGTTCTCAGTAGCTCAGGTGACAAAAATAGGCACCAGAACCACAAAGCTCCATCCACTCAGTCTATAAATGGAGGCAGCACTGCAGTAACCAAATCCATCTACTACTCCGCAGACAAAGCAGTATGGTTCTGGTGCTTATTTCAGCAACGCACCTATCTTCAAGAATCTGCAGGTTATAAGAGGTATTACCTTCAAAACTGTGTGACCAATGGCTGTCGTGGAGGACCTGAAAAGTTGAACATGGTGCCCGTTTTTCAGGAGCCATTGAGTTGAGTGATATACAGATTTGTCGGAAGATTCAGTATGACCCGTAATTTATGCATTTAAACCTAGGCTTATTCAAGCAGACAAATACATGCATCTTTCTTGATGCGACAATAAACTAAGATGCATTGCAATGGCCGTCTGTTTCCTCTACAAATTCCCTTTAGTCAGTGCTGCCATTTCTATTTACTATCCTGATAAGTCTGGATCAAGTTTTTGCCTTGATGGTCGCTACTTTATTCTACATATCTCCAGTGACCGGTGTATCCAGAAACATTGACACATACAGTATATTTATGAATAGCTTAATCTTTAAAGGGAACATGTCACCAGGTTTATGCTGCCCTATCTAAGGGCTCGGTAAAGAAGGGACCAACGCCTCGATTTCAGTAGTGTGCCATTTGTGGAAATGCTGAAGTTTCAGGGCATTCCTGGATGAATTGTTGCAGTACAGGATATGTATGCTCCCTTTGCATACCTGCTGCGGATTGACAACTTTCTCACCATGTACACCTTTTGGGCAATTTTTATTTTTTTTTAGCTAAAAAAAAAACATTTTTTCAATTGGTCTTTATTAAAAATATGGAGTCTTTTTCTCTATGCAGAGCTTAGATCAGGCATCCTCAAACTGCGGCCCTCCAGCTGTTGGAAAACTACAACTCCCAGCATGCCCGAACAGCCTACAGGTATCAGCCTACAGCAGGGCATTGTGGGAGTTATAGTTTTACAAGAGCTGGAGGGCTGCAGTTTGAGGATGTCGGGCTTAGATGCTCTACTAACAGGATCTGAATTTTCTCTCTGCTCTGTCAGATAGATAGCTCTCTGACATTATAAACACTAATTATAGGTCAATTCTTACCTTACTGATAAGGCCTCATGCACACGGCAGTTGCCGAGCCGTAGCAGTATTGCGGCCCGCAAAAAGAGGGTCTGCAATATGCGGGCACGGGCCGTGTGCTCCCCGCATCACAGATGCGGACCCATTCACTTGAACATGTTCCATCCGCACCGCAAAAAAATAGATCACTGAGCTATTCAAGTTGAAATGGGTCTCGATCCGTCCCGGCCACCGCACGGACGTTGCCCGTGCATTGGGGACCGCAAATTGCGGTCCCCAATACACGGAACGGCTGCACACCGGCCATGTGCATGAGACCTAAGAATGTGTCCTTTAATAAGTGTTTATCACCTCTTAGTAAGGCACTTTCACACTCTAGTTTGGTGCGGATCTGTCATGGATCTGCACAGACGGATCCGTTCATATAATACAAACATCTGCATCCATTCAGAACAGATCAGTTTGTATTATCTTCAACATAGCCAAGACAGATCAGTCTTGAACACCATTGAAAGTCAATGAAGGGCAGATCCGTTTTCTATTGTGCCAGATTGTGTCATAGAAAACGGACCTGTCCCCATTGATTTACATTGTGTGTCAGAACGGATCAGTTTGGCTCAGTTTCGTCAGACGGACGCCAAAACGCTGCAAGCAGCGTTTTGGTGTCCACCTCCAAAGCGGAATGGAGATAGAACGGAGGCAAACTGATGCATTCTGAGCGGATCCGTTTCCATTCAGAATGCATTGGGGCAAAACTGATCCATTTTGGACTGCTTGTGAGAGCCCTGAACGGATCTTACAAACGGAAACCCAAAACGCCAGTGTGAAAGTAGCCTTATTTAGAGATAAAGGTTATTAGATGACTGGCACAAAGTGCAAGTGAAAGTAGGATGCACTCAGCTAGAAAAACAGTTAACCCTTTGTGACAGAATGGCTAAAAAAAATTTTTAATAAAGACAAATTGAAAAAAATTCTTTTTAGCCCCAAGTGAGTAAAATGCAAAGCATAAGAAAAAAAGCCTTTAAATAGGGTTAGTAAATATGTAGGACATCACTAGCTGATCGGCTGGTGTCCCACACACACTCGCCGATCAGCTTTTTGGGTGCAGCTCTTTTGCTGGAAGTTGTGCTGGATCTACACAACTGTGTCATCTGTGTAGTGGACAGAGCTCGTCACTGCAGCACCCCTCTTCTCCCTGACTTCAATGGTAGCAGTGTTGTAGTAACAAGCCTCATTCACTACACAGTTGATGATGCTGTATAGTACCAGCGCTGACTTTCTAGGATGAAGCTACACCCAAAGAGCTGATCAGTAGTGGTGTAGGATGCCACTGATCAGCAATAGCCTATCATGAGGATAGGCCATCAATTAGTAAAGACTGGATAATTCTTTTAGTGTTTCAGACAGTGAGCTGTGCACCAGTGTATCCAAAACTACCATACTGTATGTTTCAGTACCATCAGCCTGCAACGATATTGTGCTTGCACTGCAGTTATCAGGTGGGTGTATCCAAACATCATCCATATAACGTACAGTATGGAGAACCTTGTATTTCACCTTTCCATCATGTGATTATCCATCCATCACATCAGCCCAAAATTTCTGGTAGGCTGGTATTTTCCAAAAGTAAGGCACACCAATGTAAAGATTTGTGTGAGAAAGTAGCAGCATGCACATTCTGTCCAACAAGCAGTTTAGCCGTCTGCACCGGCAATAAAGTGATAGAATGAGGATTTTGCAGGGTCCAGTGTTATTTACTTTCTCTGGTTAATACCCGGAGAAAATGTGTGCCTATTAAGAAATCCAGAGAATGAATTGTCTGGAAGTTACTGGGATCCCTTCCAGTAAAAATCTCATCCTACAGCCTGAACAATGGACCCTGTTGATTGGAATTCTTAAGTTAAAAGAGCCATTTCACCGGTTTACTGAAGTCTCTTCTCAAGCGACAAGCTGCACAAAGAGCTGAAGCAAATGAACCTAGACTGATGGGGAGGGAGCACTGAGGAGCAGATACATTTCTCCAGTGTTGGCATAATACTCAGCATAGGAGCACAAACCCAACATCATCTTCCAGGTTGTGCCCCAATTCGGAAAAGTGTCCATCAACAATCTGTGGTAGTTTTTGCATCCTACAATAGTGTTCCAACTCGAGGCTTCATCTGTACAAAAGGGATTATCGGGTCACTCCAAATTCTTAAAAGACGGTGGGAGGTTGATCTTGAGAGGAATTTTTGAAATCAGTTTCAAGGAGTCTGTGTCATTTTAATTTGCACTACATTTATCACATGTTGTAAGATGCTTGATAAGCGTGGTACATCTTTAAAAAGGTATATTCCAGGATTTTAATACTGATGGCCTATCTGATCAGATAGGATCCAAATGCCCACACCCCAACAGATCAACTGTTCGTCAGTGGCAAAACTAAACAGCTTCGTCCATGTAGTGGACAGAGCTGGATACTGCAGCACGGATGGGGCGCAGACATGAGAGTGCGGGCCGCAGCCTGATACATTTCACAATAAGTGTGCCAGAAAACTGGCAACCATTACACCAGAATCTAGGAGTAGCTTCTTGCTGGTGTAGATTTTATTCTCTGGAGAACGGACCTCCCGAGGACACATATTATGGCCACTTCTTAACACTAGCATCAGAAACACCATTCTTAATAAATTCCCTACACTGTGTACAGAGCATTTCTCTACACCAATCTGCGTAAAACTAAATCTACCAAACCTCTGCATTGAAAAGCTGAATACATGAAAGCCCATTACTTATGCATTTGCTGTGAAAAAAATAGTCAAGGAATCCAGACAATCACACAACAAACCAGTATGTGCTACACAGTACAATAAATAGCCATAGTTTGAAACTGCTCACATTAACTTTTGAAAACTTTATGCACACATGGCATATGTTTGGCATAGGCACCCATTTATCTGATGGATGCCACGGTCTGTGCGGTCAGGTTTGGATACCTGTACAGTGGTATATTCATCAGATCAGAGTCTTTGGTCAGAGGGATATGCTGAAAAATACTCATATATAGCTCCAACAGCAAGTTTAAACATGATAGTAAAAAAGCATTGGGGTGGGGGGGGGGGAATCATTCCCTACGAAAGATTCACTAACTACAACTGCATGCGCAGACTGGGAAACTGAATCCGGTTTTCCAGAACACTTGGTACCAGATCCGGCAAGTGTTCCAGAATTTTGGCCGGAGAAAATGCCGCAGCATGCGGAGGTATTTTCTCCAGCCAAATACCGTAAAAGTGACTGAACTGAAGACATCCTGATGCATACTGAACGGATTGCTCTCCATTCAGAATGCATTGGGATAAAACTGATCAGTTCTTTTCCGGATTTGGGCTCCTAGGACAGAACTCAATACCGGAAAAGTTTAAAGGGAACCTGTCACTGGGATTTTGTGTATAGAGCTGAGGACATGGGTTGCTAGATGGCCGCTAGCACATGCGCAATACCCAGTCTATGGGGACTGGGTATCGCGGATGTGCTAGCAGCCATCTAGACACTGTATGCTACTGTATGCAAACGCATGTCATTTTTTCTGACTGATCAGGATCCTGATCAGTCAGAAAAATGCATTGCAATACCGGATCCGTTTTTTCCGGTGTCATCAGGCAAAACGGATCCGGTATTTATTTATTTCTCATTTTTAAAGGTCTGCGCATGCGCAGACCGGAAGGACGGATCCATCATTTTGAATGCCGGATCCGGCACTAATACATTCCTATGGAAAAAAAATGCCGGATCCGGCATTCAGGCAAGTCTTCAGTTTTTTCCGCCGGAGATAAAACCGTAGCATGCTACGGTTTTCTCTTTTGCCTGATCAGTCAAAATGACTGAACTGAAGAAGACATCCTGATGCATCCTGAACGGATTACTCTCCATTCAGAATGCATGGGGATATGCCTGATCAGTTCTTTTCCGGTATAGAGGGCCTGTGACGAGCTCTATCCTGGAAAAGAAAAACCCTAGTGTGAAAGTACCCCAATACAACCGGCTGCAACTGTTCAGAACGGATCTAGTTGTATTACAGCAAAAATGAAGACAAAATGCATCTGGCACCATTGACTTACATGGTTTTTGGTGCCGGATCCAGCTTGTTCAGTTTCCCATGACGCACTCAAAAACCCTCCTTGGCGGTGATTTTGTGTCTGGCATGGGAACGCAACAAACCAGAACGGAATACATTCTGGTGCACTCCGTTCCGGTTTGTTCAGGTTTGTCCCCATTGACAATGAATGAAGACAAAACTGAAGCGTTATGCTGTGGTTTTGAGAGTCTGTGCCGGATCTCAGACCCGGACATCTCAACGCAGATGTGAAAGTAGTCTAAAGTAAAAGCTGATATAACTATGTTCCCGCAGTGAGGGAAGAACTAGGCAGTACTGCAGAACATTTCTAAAGTAGTTACTAGAATAAGAAGCCGAGGGGAAAAAGAAAGCCTGTAGACACCCTTTTAGGGTCCATTCACACGTCCGCAACTGTTTTATGGTCCGCAAATTGCAGATCCGCGAAACACAGACACCGGTCATGTGCATTCCACATTTTGTGGACCGCACATGGCAATCACTATGACAGAAATGTCAATTCTTGTCCGTGGCTGCAGACAAGAATAGTAGGAAAAAATGCGTATAGCAGCACAACGAAAAATTAAAGTCTTATCTTGTGGTGGTGCCAGCCGTGTTGGGAGCCAGTCAGAAGTTCCCCCTTGGATGCGTCATATAGAAGAAACCGCAGCACTCTTCTGTCTTCAATTCAGTGGAATTTATTTCACCAGCAAAAAAATGCATTTTTTTGCTGGTGAAATAAATTCCACTGAATTGAAGACAGGAGAGTGCTGCGGTTTCTTCTATATGATGCAGACAAGAATAGGACATGCTCTATTTTTTTGCGGGGACGTGGAACAGTGTGGATGCGGACAGCACACGGTGAGAAGAACGGATGTCGACCAATTACGCGGATGTGTGAATGGACCCTTATGCTACAGATCAGGTGTCACAATGCCAGGCCCACCACGTTACCATTGTACTGTATTTAGGACTATCCACCTGTTCCATAACCACATTATACATATTTTTAGTTGTCAAGGCCATTCTGTAATTATGACCCCAGAGATGTTTAGCGTTTTCTGCACCAAAATCTTCACTATTTGAATAAGACCTTAAAGGGCTTCTGTCACCCCACTAAACAGTTTTTTTTTTTTTTGGTTACTTATAATCCCTATACTGCGATTTATGCATACATACTGTAATTAATCATTTTGGTTCAGCAGATTATGTTAAAAACGTACTTTTAAAATATGCAAATTACCTTGCTACCAGCAAGTAGGACGGCTACTTGCTGGTAGCAGCCGCATCCTCCTATCCTAAAGACGCCCCCTCCGCATGTTGATTGACAGGGCCAGCGGACGGGATCTCTCTCTGCTGGCCCTGTTTGCATTCAAAATCTGGCGCCTGCGCCGTACCTGTCTTCAGTCGGCGTAGGCGCACTGAGAGGCGGACGCTCGCTCGGCCGCTCCATCCTCAATGCACCTGCGCCGATGACGTCACATCTACAACCGGCGCAGGCGTATTGAGAAGGGGGACGCTTGCTCAGCCACTCCTTCCTCAATGCGCCTGCGCCGGGTGTAGATGTGAAGTCATCGGCGCAGGCACATTGAGGATGGAGCGGCCGAGCGAGCGTCCGCCTCTCAGTGCACCTGCGCCGACTGAAGACAGGTACGGCGCAGGCGCGAGATCTTGATAGCAGACAGGGCCAGCAGAGAAAGATCCCGTCCGCTGGCCCTGTCAATCAACATGCGGAGGGGGGTGTCTTTAGGATAGGAGGATGCGGCTGCTACCAGCAAGTAGCCGCCCTACTTGCTGGTAGCAAGGTAATTTGCATATTTTAAAAGTACGTTTTTAACATAATCTGCTAAACCAAAATGATTAATTACAGTATGTATGCATAAATCACAGTATAGGGATTAAAAGTAACCAAAAAAAAAACAGTTTAGTGGGGTGACAGAAGCCCACTACGGAGCAACTGAATTCCAGAGTCAGTTTCAACTTGCACCAACTTGAGAAAGTTATGTGCAGGACTCCTTTCTAAGCAACAGAATGTAAACTAGCTGTTCAAATGTGGCACATAATAGTTTTGACCCCTTTAAGATCTGAGTCTTGCACAAGATCCCAAAGTCAAGGAAGAGAATAGTAAGCAGCCTGTGCTTCCGACATATAGAAGGAATTATCTTGCCTAAAGGGAATTGCTTAGTCTCAGCAGCAGAAAAGGGGAGGGAAAGACCCCGTCCATTAAATTCCAGCTCCGTACACCTACCTTCCATACATTCTGTTCACCTTAGGCCTCATGCACACGACCGTTGTTCTGGTCCGCATCAGAGCCGCAGTTTTTGCGGCTCAGGTACGGACCCCACTTCAATGGGGCTGCAAAACATGCAGACAGCACTCAGTGTGCTGTCCGCATCCGTTGCTCCGTTCCGTGGCCCCGCAAAAAAAAAAAATTCAATTTGCAGACCGCAAAAAAAAAAACGAACGGTCGTGTGCATGAGGCCTTAGGCCGAGTTCACACTTCAGTTATTTGATCAGTTTTTGTGAGCCAAAGCCCATAGTGAAACCTACTCGGAGATAAGCCATAACGGAAAGGTCTGCACCTGTTCTGCGTTTGTGACCCGCATCTCGTTTTGGCTCACAATCACTGATCAAAATAACTGACCAAACAACTGAAGTGTGAACTCCGTCCTATATATACACACACAGGTAGAGAAGGTACCCGCCCATAAGCATCGATTTTCACAGAATACTTCTTTGCAGCCTGACCTGGGGGAGCAGGAAATTATAGAAGGTAAGGAGTAGGGAAAATTACAATTACTTTCCAGTAGGTGGGAAGACCATTCTCAAGCTTTATAGACAGGAGAGTTAAAGCAGTTGTCCCATGAAACATATTCTACAGTTTTCAAACAGCACCTGGATCTGAATACTTTTGTAACTGCATCCAATTAAAAATTTAGTATAGCCACTGAGATATCCAATAAAATGTATCTGTATAGCGCCACCTGCTGTTTTTCTGGCTCACTGAGATGGCCGCACATGCTCAGTTTCATCCTTCAACTGCCTCCTGAACCGCAATGGGGACAGAGCTGCAACAAAAATGACACGGCCCTTGAGTTGAGCAATTCGAGAAATTAAAGGGGAGATCTCTGGATTCATGTGAGGCACATGGCTGGTTCTAGCTTTCTTAGAGATTGACGTACTATATGATATCTGATTTTCATTTACATTAATCATGGGATAAACCATTTAAAGGGTTATTCTCATCTCAGAAAGTGATGGCATATCGCTAGGATACGCCACTACGACGTTATTATTAGGATAGGCGAATTTCATATTTTGAAGTTTGTGTGCGGGTTCGTGTTGTGGTATTTACTGAATTGCGTTATGTATTCCGTTACCACAGACCATAACGCAATTCCATGACGGAATGCATAACGTAAACCGGATGGATCTGTTATGCAGCACATAGACTTCTATTATGACGGAATGAATAACAGAATTCCTCTAAAGGCATTCTGTTATGTATTCTGTCATGGAATTGCGTTATGGTCCGTGGTAATGGAATCCATAACACAATTCAGTAAATACCACAACACAAACCCACACTAGAACTTAAAAATATGAAATTTGCTCATCCCTAGTTATCCATGGCATCCAAACCTGGATTCTCTGGACTGGTGAGTGTTCTAGATGTCCCAACCGCTACAATTATAAAGTAAGGATAAGAATAACCATTTACTTTATAAGACAGACCTCATTTCAAAGAAGATGAAATAGTAGCATGGACGACTGGAGCTCCAACCATGCTTGTATTTTCCTTCACTTTTGAAATACAGCTTGGTTCTAGGTGAGTGAGTAAGTAGTTCAAATACTAAACTGCACTTTCAGGTCTCTAACAAATAGATCTGCAGGTCTCCAATACATACAGATCTCCATATGGCATGGATCAGCAACCCAAAGTATTCAAAAATTATTGCAAACTCAAAAAGGGCAATTATTAGACATGATGGATAATTTGAACTAGAGACAAAGCACAAAGATGCCCAACACGACGGTGATGGAATCAATGGAAGAAAAGGACAACCTAGTTCTTAACCTATCTGTAAATGGACAAGGTGCAGTGACCAGGAGGGTACTGACTATAGCTTATTCCACTATATGGATCTATATATACAGTAGTTTTTCAATATACATTGGGCCTCATATCAAAATGGTCAAAAATCATCCAGCGATTACCCATGGAAATAACAGAGGTGGTCCAAACCCGCCGCCTCGGTCCAGTGCGTAGAAGCCTTCAGCTCCTTCCCCTTTTTTACAGCAAGAAAGTAAACGCTGAATTATGGAGCTATACAATGATCAGTTGCGTACCACAAGTATAGAACTATTTGAAGCAATGCTTAGAGGGGAGAAAAGCTCTGGCATCTGATCAGGCGTACCACAATTTTGTTGTCTGCCAGATTCTTAAGGAATCACAAAGGAAAGACTTCAGTATGAAATCATGCACACAAAGTGTCCGAAGAAAAGAAAAAGATTTTGTTTGGCCTACAAAATATGCATAAGCGGGAAAGCATTTTCCTTTGGATGTCAGGGCTTTAAATACCTGCTGTGATAAAATCATATTCTGGCACTGGAGATATGCAGGAAAAAAAAACGTTTTTCTCCTGTGAGCTATGGGGACCAACCAGCCATGCTACTGTCACGGACGTTCCGGTGGCAACACGTGGTTTGATCTGACATGTTTTCAGTTTGGATCAAATGACGTCTGTGTTGTTTCTGGTGATTGCCACACCACCTTTCCCACAGGTGTGGCTATTAGGGTAATTTAACCTTCTCTATTTATAGTTGCTTCTCAGACAATGCTGTGCGGTTTATAGCTTCTGTTTGGACCTTTGGATAGCTGGTGTGTGGATCTCGGCTGAGTTCCTTGTGCATCCATTGCTCCTTTGAAGTTAAGTCTTTACTTTCCCTTTTGTATTTTGTTTGGGTTCTGTGTGTTGCATATCCATATTGTTTGTATAAGGCCTGAAAGAGACTCTTGTCCGTCCTTCCTTTTGGAGGAACAGGTAGTCTCATCCCTGCCATTAGTACCAGGGTCCTATAGCACTAGATAGGACTCTAGGTATTCCTGCGTATGAACTCACCTACCTTTGGGGTCTGTTCATACTGGTAGTCAGTCAGGATTTTGGTTAGGGTTTTCACTAGGATGTGTCCATTTTCCTTCCCCGATTCTGTTCCCCCCCGTCCCTCCTATGCTCGGTGTGGTGTTTTCCTCCCACACCAATGCGTGACAGCTAAGCCCCTACTGCCCTGCATTTGATAACCTGAGGGATGTTAAATACAAGCAATTTGATTACTTCTTTGGACTATACAAGGGTACAGTAAAGACTGCAATACATCTCTGTAAAAAAAAAAAAAAAAAAAAAAAAAAAAAAAAGTGTCTATGGTGCATTCACACAACCGTGGGGCTGTCGTGCCCATGTTGCGGGCCGCAAAACATGGGCACTGTGTGCACTCTGCATATTGATGTGGACCCACTGACTTCAATGGGTCTTAAGCCATAAGATGCGACGAAAGATAGGACATGTTTTATCTTTTGCGGTGCAGTAGGACAGACCCTATGCAAACAGAAACACGCATATGGGCTTCCATGTGCATGCCGCAAAAGACAGAACATGTCCTATCTTTCGCCACACTGTTCACGTCAATGCACCCTTAGCCTGTATTCAGGTACATCAGTAATTTCCGATGGACCTCACTAGCTTCTAATGGGGCTCATTCAGGTTCTGCCTTGGTACCCATTTTGATGGGAAGCATAGTGCTGTATGTGCTCTATTCCTTCCATGTTGGAATCCCATGACCGAGTCTGAAAGCAGAAATATGCACAGCACTATGCCCTACCCTCAATTTCCAGCCGAAGACATCAGTAGAAGAAACCATTTGTCCCGCAGGATTTCTACAAGACCATTTGTTAGTCTGCTGTACTTTCCGCATGTTCATTTATCTTAATTATTCATTTCAATGATTAGGGTGTACACGACAAGCAGTGTCATGCGATATTAAGTGTACAACTACACAGCGACATGTGTCGCGCAACATTCATGTGGAACCAACGTCGCGCAACATTTTTTGTAATGTTAGTCAATGGTGTCGCACTGCAATATATGACTGCGATGCGTCAGTCGCACAAAAACTTAGATGGACTTTTTGTGACTATCATGTCGCAGTGTGACACCATTGACTACATAAAAAATGTTGCGTGTCTTTTTAGCGTCAAGAAGTCATGCAACATATGTTGCCATGTAGCCCTAGCCTAAAAAAAGGGAACAATGAAAACCTGCAAATAAATAGTTCAGAGGATGACAGCGTGGAGTTCCTGCATTCAAATGTGCGTTTCTCAGCTCGTATCTTAGGCAGAAGAAAAATAAATAACTAAATTACGGAAAAGAGAAATAAAATGGGGTAGTGGAGAAAAATAAAATAAATCTGTCAATGTAAAACACACTCCTGCCAAGAATGCTGCTACTCATAGAAAAATTTGCATGACGTGTGACAGTATGGCAGGCAGAGAATACCAGAAATATTTTCCTGCACATATAGACTACGCCCCATCCCCCAGGAGAGTCAACTCCGATAAGAGTTTATTCTCATGCACAGCTCTGCAGCTTATCTCATCTTACTAGAATACAGCCTGTCAAGCAGAATGAGTGTTATGTCCACGTGATCAAAGACCAGAGGCATCACCATTATCTTACCCACAATAATACAGCATTTACATAGTCCCAGGAGCTGAACGTCACCGCTATTTCTGTTTATGCCCTATAACATGACACAGAACTAGTTTGGTTGAAGCTATATTCTCATATGTTGTATTGGAGGTGCAATGGTAAAATGGGATCACGGTGCTTTTAACCCTAAACTGGCCTTCCTGGGAGGTGTACGTTTAAGCATCTGAAAACAGTATTCACACTTAAACCGCACTGGGTACATTGACTTCTAGTGGTTAGCACTGGTGCCTTGCAGCGCTGGGGTCCTGGGTTTGAATCCGCGAAGGACAACTTCTGCATGGAGTTTGTATGGGTTTCCTCCGGGTTCCCTGGTTTCCTCTCACACCCCAAAGACATACTGATTGAAAACTTAGATTGTGAGCCCCATTGTGGACAGCAAGTGATGATAATGTCTGTAAAGCGCTGTGGAATATGTCAGCGACATATAAGTGAGTATAAGAAAAATTTTAAGAGCTCATTTGCGTTTCTTCCCTCCCAGAATTCCAGAGGAGCATGTATGGCCTATAAGTCTCCTCACACTGATTAAGGTGCTCTCCCCCTAAGGAGAGTTAGTTCACCCCTGACCCGGACACAGGCCTCTTACTCAGTTAAGCCAGTACTCTCTGCTCTGCACCGATGAGGGGCAATCACCCCAAAACAGCTGTCTGCAGATGAGGTGCTGGCTTATTTAATATCCAAGTCATGTCTCAAGGCTTATTTTAAGAGCTGAACATTGACTTATAGGATAGCTGCCTTACATCTGGTGGCATTAGAGGCAGAGCTTGTTAAGAGTTCATTTGCATCCCTTCCCTCTAAGAAAAATTGTTTAACGGTCATTTTGGTTCATTTTCATGATTCCACAGAACCAGGAATTACCTTCCAGCCTTTTGATGCTTTAGGAGTCCATATAGAGGGTGCAGTTACATTTACTAGCATAGTTCTAGTAGGTGAAATTCCCATGCAGAGAAAAATTATTTAGGGCTCATTCACACGGCCGTTGCCCCTCCGTACGGCGGGTCCACAATACACAGGGCACCGGCCGTGTGCATTATGCATCACGGATGCGCACCCATTCACTTTAATGGGTCCGCAAATCCAGAGATGCGGTGCAGAACAGAAGCACGGAACGGAACACTACGGAAGCACTACGGAGTGCTTCCGTGGGTTCTGTTCCGTGCCTCCGCACCGCAAAAAGATAGAGCAAGTTCTATCTTTTTGCAGAACGGACAGATCACGGACCCCATTCAAGTGAATGGGGTCACAATCCACATACGGCAGCCCTACGGCCGATGCCCGTGCATTGCGGACCGCAATTTGCGGTCCACAGCATGGGCACGGAGGGGCACTGGTCGTGTGAACAAGCCCTTACTGTGACATTTTTCTGTAGATCATATCCTCTGCACAGCAAATATTAGTAATTCTAAAATGTCCTCTGTTTTCATATACTAGAATACCATATGCACAGGTCATGTACACCTTTAGCGGCATTTTTTTATTATTATTGCATTGTACTCCTTTTGAGCTAAAAATCATTTTTTAAATTGGGCTTTATTAAAAATGATGAGTTTATCTACTAACAAGATCTGTACTTTCTCTCTGCTCGTTATCTGTGATCTCTGACCTTATAAACACAATAAGTATTTAGGAGCTTTTAGTAGTTTAGAGAAGTGTTATTCGATGAATGGTACTTTCAGTTTTTGCCATTCACACAGCTAGAAAAATAGTTAACCCTATGTGACAGAACGGCTCAATATTTTTTATAAAAGACCAATTGAAAATAAGATTTTTTGCCCAAAATGAGTAAAATGCAATCATAAAAAAATAAAATAAAATTGCCACTAAAGTTTGTTTCCAATTGTAACATTAATCAGTAGTTCATGTGAATACATGAAACTTTGTAATAGTCGTAGATGTGGCGCACAGGAGTAACTGCTGACCCAAGAGGTGCACTCAGTAAAGTAGACTCACCCAGTCCACTCAAAAATAAAACCGAATAAACAATGATAACTGGGCACTCTCAGGATATCTGAACCATTTGAAATTTTATTTGCATATAATATCAATAGATATAGTAGGTGGCAATAATTCAACGGCGGTAAGTTTTCACATATAATTCAAATAATTACCCAAACAACATACCCAAAATCTCATAAAACAATGAAATACAATAAGGTAAAATATCTAAAATTTCGAGGAATAAAAATGGAATAATGTGGAATAATCGATTCACATAAATAATCTGAAGAAAATTGTATAAATATTCGTATAGCTGTTTGTATGGGAAAAGTCTTGAATTTATAGGTCGCGATAAAAACAGTGTCCTATAAGCAGCATTCAATTCGATATATTGACAAAGGTATCCGAAAGTTTCTAATGTCCCAATGCACAATCAATGAACAAAGCAAAGCGGCCTCCCGCTAATTTGCCTACACCAGCGGCGTCCCACTGGAATATTGGCAACGAAAATTTTGGAATATAGCTGGATAAAATCAAACGGTCTTACCGTCTCACTTGATAGGTCGACAAAGTTGTTTTGTACTGTGGTCCTCTGAATATATAGACCAATAACATACGTGTGATATTCGTCCTAAATTCACACACTGGCAGCTGTTTGGCACATGTAGTCAGACCTTCACCTTGGAATCAGGTCTTACAAGTTACTTGTCGAATATACCATTCGTGTGGCGGACGATTTCTCTTTCCGACTATCCGGTGCAATCCTCCAGCTTCCCAAGTGGTCCAAGATTTGGGGTCCTGTCTAAGCTAGACGCGTTTCAGGGTATCGCATTACCCCTTCCTCAGTAGCTACTGAGGAAGGGGTAATGCGATACCCCGAAACGCGTCTAGCTTAGACAGGATGGAGCTGTGTGTCGTCACTCGGCCTAGGGATAGCTACTGTGAGCTCCGCCACCTTCTCAAAAAGCTGATTAAATAAATACTGATGATCTATCCAGAGGATAAGTCACCAGTATAAAAGTCCCGGAAAAACCCTTTAACTCCATTAACTTTTAGAAGCTTGTACTCTGTCAGCCAGTTCTCTATGTATGTTCAGAAACCTCTTCAATCCTCAAAAGGAGTTAAGGTGCATTTACACAAGACAGTTAGCAGGCTGATCATTGGGAACAAACGTTCATACGAACACTCATTCCCAATAATAAGCCCATGTAAAGGTGCTGCCGATCACTCGATGAACAAGTAAACATTCCAAAGAATTTTCCATACCTGGATAACCCCTTTAAATAAATTCATTCTCTACTACATGACATACCTCAAGACCACCCCTTATCCTAAACTCTAAAGCAAATCTTCAGTTTTCCAAAGCATTACCAATATTGAACAGGAACTTCCTTTTCGTGAGGATAGAAGAGAACATATGGACACATAACTCCAGACCTAATATTTGGAAGTTGCTGTCACAGAAATAGCGTTTTGAAATGCTACAAAAAATAATTGCCAGCAGAAACACATACTGTAAAAATGTGATAACCTCCTAAGATAATACAGTGAAACATTGTGGAAGCAAGGCAGATTCTCGCTCCATTCCAGAGACCAACTCTTCAACATGAAAGTCATGCCAGGTGTAGAGATGAAATATCCATGTACAGAAACACACAGTCAAGTCACATTATTATGACCACTTCCTACTTTCAATGTCAACAGCGCATAGCTCATGAAGGAAGTCACGTGTCATAGGCTGGCTTGGTGGTTATATAGGGTGTGCGATAGGGATATGTGTGCAGACAGCCTAATTGTTGTCATGGGTAAAAAGGGCGATTTATCAGAGCTGCAAAAAAAGGCATGATTATTGGCTTTTGGGCCAAGGGTGGCAGTATTTCTGAAACTGTGCGGTTTGCGAACTATTCTGGGGCTGCTGTGGCGACAGTGTATTGTGAGTGGCAGGGGCGGACTGGGAACTTAAAGTGGCCCTGGAAAAAAAAATAATAAGAGTGGCCCTGTTTTGTTGTCGGATCCAAACTGATGGAAGGCAGAACCAGCAATATGTCACATTATACCACCCCAACAGAGCCAAATACCACAGTCCATCACAAAATACTGCCAGCAGCACAAAATACATCCCCAAAAACATCCACTGGCCGGTCGCGAGGAGGGCCCAGGTGGCCCCCTGGGCATCAGCCCACCAGGAAATTTCCCTGTAAGGTCTATGGCCAATCCGCCCCTGGTGAGTGGACAAATGGCACCATTGTAAGTAGGCGATGTGGAAACTGCCGAGCACCACGTGCTATTGATGTGAGAGCTGAGCGCTGGCTACAAAGTTGCAGGAGGGTGGACTGACAGTGGAGAAGCTCACCGCCAAAATGAACCAGGGGGCTTTCAGACGCATGTCTAAACAGTTCAGTAAACCCTACTGCGTATAGTGCTCTGATGGATAGTCACTGCACTTCTGGCAACAAAGTTGCATCGGCAGAAAAGGTTTCAATTTTCTCTGCAGTATCGGAATTGGACCTCCACTGAATGGCAAAAGGTTGCCTTCGTCAGTGAGTCACATTTTCTGCTACATCAAATGGATAGACGTTGGCATGTCAGGCAGAAAACATCAGAGACCAAACACCACGCAACCACTGCTGGAAGAACACAAGTTGGTGGTGGCAAAGTTATGGTCTGGGGAATGTTTTTGTGGCATTCTCTGGGCCCACTCATCCATGTGGAAGGCACTCTCAACAGATTTGGGTATGAATCCATCCTTGCAGATCACGTACAGTACACCCATACATGCTGATTGCCTTCCTTGAGGCAGATGGGATCTTCCAGCAGGACAATGCGACATGTCACATGATTAGAAATATCTGACATTGGCTGGAAGAGTGTGACCAAGACTTCTAAGTACTATCCTGGCCCCCCCTAATTCCCCAGACTTGAACCCAACTGAGCTTTTAATGTTCCACCTCAATCTTAACCCCTTAAGGACCGGGCTCATTTTCACCTTAAGGACCAGGCCATTTTTTGGAAATCTGACCAGTGTCACTTTAAGTGCTAATAACTTTAAAACACTTTGACTTATCCAGGCCATTCTGAGATTGTTTTTTCGTCACATATTGTACTTCATGACACTGGTAAAATGAAGTAAAAAAAAAATTTTTGTTTGCACAAAAAAAAAGACCTAATTTACCAAAAATTTGGAAAAATTTGCAAATTTCAAAGTTTCAGTTTCTCTACTTCTGTAATACATAGTAATACCCCCAAAAATTGTGATGACTTTACATTCCCCATATGTCTACTTCATGCTTGAATTATTTTGGGAATGATAGTTTATTTTTTGGGGATGTTATAAGGCTTAGAAGTTTAGAAGCAAATCTTGAAATTTTTCCAAAATTTACAAAAACTCAATTTTTAGGGACCAGTTCAGGTCTGAAGTCACTTTGTGAGGCTTACATAATAGAAACTAGGGATCGACCAATATTGATTTTTTAGGGCAGATACCGATAATTTGTGAACTTTCAGGCCGATAGCCGATAATTTATACCGATATTCTGGGAATTTTCATTTTTGAGAAAAAAAAAATTCCTACACAAAGCTGCTGAAAATTAATATGTTTATTGTTAATGTGTATTTTTTTTGTTTATTGTTAATGTGTATTTTTTTTTTTTTAAATCTTTTTCATTTATACTTAATATTTTTGTGGTTTTTTTTTACTAACTTTTAACCCCCTTAGGGACTAGAACCTTTGTCCTATTCACCCTGATAGATCTCTATCAGGGTGAATAGGATCTCACACTGTCCCTGCTGCTCTGTGCATAGTGCACACAGCAGCATGGAGCTGAACATGACAGCCAGGGCTTCAATAGCGTCCTGGCTGCCATGGTAACCGATCGGAGCCCCAGGCTTACACAGCGGAGGAGCAGGGGAGAGGGGATCCTGTGGCCACTGCCACCAATGATTAATACTGGGTGGGGGGGGGGGGCGCACTGCGCCACCAATGATTAATACTGGGGGGCTTGGGGGGGCGCACTGCGCCACCAATGAAGATAAGTCTCTCGATCATTCATATACAGGAGGCGGGAGCTGGCTGCAGAATCACATAGCCGGCTCCCGACCTCTATCAGCGGTAGCTGCGATCCGCGGCACCTGAGGAGTTAACTACCGCGGACCGCAGCTATTGCTCATAGAGGTCGGGAGCCGGCTATGTGATTCTGCAGCCAGCTCCCGCCTCCTGTATATGAATGAATGAAAAACTCATCTTCATTGGTGGCGCAGCGGCCACAGCCCCTCCCCTCCTCTTATGTTCTATCCCCTCATTGGCGGCAGCGGCAGCAGCAGCACAGGGGGAGGAGACACTGCTTCCTTCTCCCCTGTGCTGCGGAGGGAACACAGAGAGCGCTGAGAGCAGCGCGTTCTGTGTTTCCCATACGTTATCGGTATATCGGCAAAATAGATGCCGATAACGTTCAAAATCCTCAATATCGGCCGATAATATCGGCCAAACCGATGGTCGATCCCTAATAGAAACCTCCCAAAAATGACCCCATCTAAGAAACTACACCCCTCAAGGTATTCAAAACTGATTTTACAAACTTTGTTAACCCTTTAGGTGTTGCACAAGATTTAATGGAAAATAGAGACACAATTTCAAAATTTCACATTTTTGGCAGATTTTCCATTTTAATATTTTTTTTCCAGTTACAAAGCAAGGGTTAACAGCCAAACAAAACTCTTTATTTATGGCCCTGATTCTGTAGTTTACAGAAGCACCCCATATGTGGTCGTAAACCGCTGTACGGGCACACGGCAGGGCGCAGAAGGAAAGGAACACCATATGGTTTCTGGAAGGCAGATTTTGCTGGATTGTTTTTAGACACCATGTCCCATTTAAAGCCCCCTGATGCACCCCTAGGTTAGAAACTCCAAAAAAGTGGCCCCATTTTGGAAATTACGGGATAAGGTGGCAGTTTTGTTGGTACTATTTTAGGGTACATATGATTTTTGGTTGCTCTATATTACACTTTTTTGTGAGGCAAAGTAACAAAAAATAGAAATTCAGAAATTTCATCTCCATTTGCCATTAACTCTTGTGGAACACTTAAAGGGTTAACAAAGTTTGTAAAATCAGTTTTGAATACCTTGAGGGGTATAGTTTCTAAAATGGGGTCACTTTTTGGGAGTTTCTACTCTAGGGGTGCATCGGGGGGGCTTCAAATGGGACATGGTGTCAAAAAACCAGTCCTGCAAAAACTGCCTTCCAAAAACCATATGGCGCTCCTTTCCTTCTGCGCCCTGCCGTGTAGCCATACAGCAGTTTACGACCACATATGGGGCATTTCTATAAAGTAAAGAATCAGGGCAATAAATATTGAGTTTTGTTTGGCTGTTAACCCTTGCTTTGTTATGGGGAAAAAATGAATTAAAATGGAAAATTTGCCAAAAAATTGCTGTTTTGGCACTGTTTTTATTTTTTATTATTTACAACGTTCATCTGACAGGTTAGATCATGTGCTATTTTTATAGAGCAGGTTCTTACGGACGTGACGATACCTAATATGTATACTTTTTTATTTATTTAGGTTTTTACACAATAATATCATTTTTGACACAAAAAAAAAACATGTTTTAGTGTCTCCATAGTCTGAGAGCCATAGTTTTTTCAGTTTTTTGGCGATTGTCTCAGGTTGGGTATCATTTTTGCGGGATGAGATGACGGTTAGATTGGTACTATTTTGGGGTGCATATGACTTTTTGATCGCTTGCTATTATACTTTTTGTGATGTAAGGTAACAAAAAAAATAGCTTTTTTGACACCGTTTTTATTTAATCTTTTTTACAGTGTTCACCTGAGGGGTTAGGTCATGTGGTATTTTTATAGATCAGGTTCTTACGGACATGGCAATACCTAATATGTCTACCTTTTTATAATTTATCAGGGTTTTACACAATAATATCATTTTTGAAACAAAAATAAATCATGTTTTAGTATCTCCATAGTCTGAGACCCATAGTTTTTGGTTTTTTTTTGGCCATTGTCTCATGTAAGGGCTCATTTTTTGCGGGATGAGGTGACGGTTTGATTGGTACTTTTTTGGCGTACATGCGACTTTTTTGATCACTTTTATTACCTTTTTTGTGAAGTAAGGTGGACAAAATTTCAATTTCCTCATAGTTTTTATTATTTTTTTTTTTATGGCGTTCACCGTGCGGTGAAAGTAACATGACCGTTTTATAGATCAGGTAGTTACGGACACGGCGATACCCAATATTTTTTATTCAGTGATAAATGTGTTTTTTTTGAAACTTTACTTTTTTCACTTTTTTTAACTTTTTTTTTGACCCAGACCCACTTGGTTCTTGAAGATCCAGTGGGTCTGATGTCTGTATAATACAGTACAGTACAATATATTTTGTACTGTACTGTATTTTACTTACACTGAACAGATCTATGCTTTTAGCATAGATCTGTTCAGCACCATGGACAGCAGGATGCCTGAGAGGCGTCCTGTTGCCATGGGAACCTTCCCCGTCTGCTCAGTACTGGTCAGAACTGCGCAGACGGGGAAGGGTAAGCACAGGGCTGAGGGGGGCTCTCTGAGGGCTCTCTCCCTCTCCCATCGGGGGGCTGCAAAGGGTATGGACCGCTGTATGGAAAGGGTTAAACGGCTGACATCGCATCGCAGATGTCAGCCGTTTATACCAGGGTGCCAGCAATGTGCTGGCACCCTGGTATAACCACTTACCACCAACGATCATTCAAGGGGAGGCGGGCGGGGGATCGCGATCCCGCCTGCCACACCGCCCGCCTCCCGCACCTTACCGCACCTCCCGCGACACCCCCCCTGCACCACCCGCCGACATAATATCATTCAGGGGTGCAGGGGGGGGTGAAAAAGCTTTATTTTAGACATAAAGTTTCTGATCCCCGCGGTCCCGATCAGAAACTGCAGAAAGCGCTACAAACCGCAGGTCTGAATTGACCTGCGGTTTGCAGCGATCGCCGACATGGGGGGGTCACAGGACCCCCCTCGGCATTGACCCAAGGTGCCCGGCTGTGTGTGACAGCCGGGATCTCAGCGCTGTCACCATGTCTGCAGACATGGTGACAGTTAAATGCCATGACGTGTATACTCATCATGGCGCGCTAAGTAGCAGTGCTCCATGACGAGTATACTAGTCATAGGTCGGGAATATTTTCACACGGTCTCCTTCTCTGATCGCTTCCCTGACAGGAATTGGGGCGATCAGAGAAGGAGAAGCACATAGTCCCTCCCTAACCCCCCCTGACCTGCCCCGATGCAGTAATGGACCAATCACAGCGATCGCGGGCGGGTCAGAGCGCCTGTACAGTTCCCGACGGCTTCTCTGGTTGCCTAGCAACCCCAGCACGCCGGCTTCACTGAAGCTTCAGCGCTTCGCTCCCTGCGCTGACACAAAGCCGATCACGTACATGCACGTGGGGATGCGGTGAGGCACCACATTCCCCCACGTACATGTACGTGATGTTGCGTGAAGGGGTTAATGTTCCCTCTATCAATCCTCGCCCACGTACCCTCCAACAGCTTTGTGATGCCTCCAGATACCTATGACAACCTACCAGGACCTTACAGCCCATCTAGCTGCTGCACACAGTGGTTACTTTTAAGATTATCTGGTGGTCATGATAATGTGACTCAACTGTGTATGTCACTGACATACATTTGTAATCTTAAGCACTAACTGAATTAGTATTTTACTATGCTGCACAAAACACATAGTGGAGAAGCACTGCAACTATATATTACATATGTGTCTGAAAGGTCCTGGGAGGTCTCCAGAGAAGCTTCTTATATTAAAGGCTCTGCAGATATGGATGAATCACAGGTAGAATTTGTCAAAATACTGGATCAAACACTAGAATTTTGAAGTTTACAATGACCAGGCCAAAAGCTGTATGAACGGATCTGACTTCATAAAAGGGTGAATTGTTTTTCTTACAGCAGTAACTGTAAGCAAGACCCGGGGTGCTGTGTGTGAACTCCCTCAGGCTCCTTATCACCTCCTGAACACTGAGCAACCTGGCACCACCAGCAATGACTTGTCTGCTCAACAGGGAGAGGGGCATTTTGTTTGGAGGGTGTGGATCTACCAATTCTATAAAAAAATTAAAAAAATAAAAAGTACTGGTGAAGCACACAGATCGAGTAACCTCGCTGAAATGCTGACAAGTAGCTGTATCCATAAAATGGTGGCATTACCTTATTCTACAGCCAGGGTGGATAAAAAAAAAAAAAAAATCTATGATTTAAAAAAAAATATATATACCATATATATATATAAATCGGATTTTTTTATTAAAAATCATATTTTTTTTATAAAAAAAATAAATAAATATGCTTTTTGAGGAAAATATATTACCATCCAAAGGTTATTCCATCATGAAATAAAGATTAGTTTTTTAATTATGTAGAATAAGGCTGTACGTGGACTCCCATATTGTTGAATGGATTAGGCAGTGGCTGAGGGACAGACAACAGAGGGTTGTAGTCAATGGAGTATATTCAGACCATGGTCTTGTTACCAGTGGGGTACCTCAGGGATCTGTTCTGGGACCCATATTGCTTAATATCTTTATCAGCGAAATTGCAGAAGGCCTTAATGTTAAGGTGTGTCTTTTTGCTCATGACACAAAGATTTGTAACAGGGTTGATGTTCCTGGAGGAATACACCAAATGGAAATGGATTTAGGAAAACTAGAGGAATGGTCAAAAATCTGGCAACTAAAATTTTATGTTGCAAAATAATGCACCTGGGGCGTAAAAACCCAAGAGCAGAATATAAAATCAGTGATACAGTCCTAACCTCAGTATCTGAGGAAAGGGATTTAGGGGTCATTATTTCAGAAGACTTAAAGGTAGGCAGACAATGTCATAGAGCAGCAGGAAATGCTAGCAGAATGCTTGGGTGTATAGGGAGAGGCATTACCAGTAGAAAGAGGGAGGTGCTCATGCCGCTCTACAGAGCACTAGTGAGACCTCATTTGGAGTATTGTGCGCAGTACTGGAGACCATATCTCCAGAAGGATATTGATACTTTGGAGAGAGTTCAGAGAAGAGCTACTAAACTAGTACATGAATTGCAGGATAAAACTTACCAGGAAAGATTAAAGGACCTTAACATGTATAGCTTGGAAGAAAGACGAGACAGAGGGGATATGATAGAAACTTTTAAATACATAAAGGGAATCAACAAGGTAAAAGAGGAGAGAATATTTAAAAGAAGAAAAACTGCTACAAGAGGACATAGTTTTAAATTAGAGGAGCAAAGGTTTAAAAGTAATATCAGGAAGTATTACTTTACTGAGAGAGTAGTGGATGCATGGACTAGCCTTCCTGCAGAAGTGGTAGCTGCAAATACAGTGAAGGGGTTTAAGCATGCATGGGATAGTCATAAGGCCATCCTTCATATAAGATAGGGCCAGGGGCTATTCATAGTATTCAGTATATTGGGCAGACTAGATGGGCCAGATGGTTCTTATCTGCAGACACATTCTATGTTTCTATATGTGTAATTTTTTTGTAAATAAATTCCATGAATCCATTTACAATGTCATGCTCTTCCAGAGGTTTTTGTAAGATTATTGGGCAGTTTTCTCTGCCTACAAGATATTAATCACAGATGCTTGATTTACTTTTGCAGTTCTCAAAACTGAATTTGACTCAGCAGAGATCACATGCCTCTTCTTCACAGCAAAAATGTTATAACATGAACAGAGTTGAGAGGGCACGTTACAATTTCTAACTGGCCAGCATGTAACATCTGGCTGCTGTATATTATGTAAAAAATAAAAAATAAATGACACTTATTTTTTTTTTTAAACAAAGACTAGTGTGGAACCATTCTTGGGGTCGTTGGGCTGCTCTTTAGCTTGCTATCTATGTGCATGCTTGGATTTCAGCTATGCCACATTTTGGATGAATCAGTCTCCAGATTGTAAAATGGTTATAAGGCTACATTCACACGAACGTATGTGTTTTGCAGTCCGCAAAACACTTATCCACAAAAAATGCGGATGACGTCCTTTTGGCATCCTTATTGCATCCGTTTTTTTGCGGATCTATTGTAACAATGCCTATACTTGTCCACAAAACGGACAAGAATCGGACAGATCATATTTTCTACAGGGCTACGGTGATGGACCATGTGATGTCACCAAAAGGTCCTTTTCCTCCCAGGTCATCAAAGAAGAAGAAAGAAGAGAAGCCGGGCTGCGTGAACAAGTGGATGAGGTGAGTTTAATATATTTTTTTTTAAACCCTTCATCCCTATTTTACTAAGCATTCTGTATTAAGAATGCTATTACTTCCCCTTATAACCATGTTATAAGGGAAAATAATAAAAATCTACACAACACCAAACCCAAACTTCTGTGAAGAAGTCCGGGTTCGGGTCTGGGTACCAAACATGCAGATTTTTCTCACGCGCGTGCAAAACACTTTGCATTCGCGCGGAAAAATCTTGCATTTTCCCGCGACGTACCCGCATCCTATCCGGCCCTTACACGAGACGCCCATGTGAAAGAGGCCTAAGTGGCAAAGACATTCTTTGTCTGGGTTAGCAGTGTACAAGCATTCCTTCCATCTATGCTGGCCATAAACTTCTATGGATGCAGTCACACAATTCCGTTATGTTCCGTGGTAACGGAATCCATTATGGAATTCTTAGGTAACCCGAACGGCGAACTTGCACCACTATTAATAATTACATAATATTAATAACAAAATCGGTACATTTCTACCGACTCAGACTCCACCCAAACCTAGACTCCACTCCAACTTCACGACACCACAGCCCAATAAAATGTTCAGATATGCAATACTTGATTGTACTGGGGAGACAGAACTCCACCTGGCTTTCTCTAATGTATCAAGAGCTGAAACCGCTAGGTACAGCACAACCTGCAAATGTTCCAGATTTGCATGCTATATAAAAAGGAAGTACATATTTGTCATAGAGGAAATTGGCTCAAGTACATGGCTTCCTCCTCCAGTGCTGAGCCACGTGGACACTTACAGTGTATGTAAGATGGAAAGAGAAATATGTACTGAACTGACTCAACAGGCTTCAATGTACAATCAGCTAGGCATATTCTCCCTATACAGGGCCACCATACAAATCAACTCACACATGAATTTAGGGGAGCAGCGATCTGTGCTCCAGCCTGAGCAGCGTTCCCTGCGGCCCCTAGTAAAATCTGTACATCGACATGTCAGCTCTGTACTAGGATAAAGATTGTAAGACAGAAAACAGTATTGATCAATAAAGTATATTTTCCCCTCCCCTCCATGACGGCACCTTACTTGGAGATTATCCTCCTCCTCCAGCCAGGCAGGGACAGGAAGGTTCAAAAGGGCCCGCCTCCTCACTTATCTTCAGTGTCTTCCTGTCCCTGCCAGGCGGAAGATAGGACACGTTCGTGCTCCGGTCGGGAGCTATCGCGGAGTAGCGGGTGCATTGCGCCAGCCACGGTCTTACCTTGGGCAAGTAAGGCCGTTCCATGGAGCCTGCCGCGGTCCTCTCTATATTCAAAACTCGCGCGCGCCAGCGCGTAGTGACTATCCGCGGCATCCGGACACTCAAAGGAGTTCTTCCGGTTTCTAGGCTGCCTGCTGCCCGAGATTCTCGGCTCCGGCGGGTGACGTCATCTGGGGGCCTAATTGTGGTAGCCGGAGGTTGCCGGGCCGGATGACGTCGGAGGTCCTGGGTTTTAAAAACTGGCGCCCTGGTCAAGTCGGATGTCGGCCTCTGACCAGAGAGTTTGCAAGTTTCCTGCAGCCTCAGATATCCGCACTTATGGATCAGGAGGAAGCCATGGACCAACCTGTAGCTGTGAGTGACATCCAGGTTGTGAGTATGGAATGCTGCTTGCACTGTTACTAAGTCTTTTCTCATCTTTTTCCCTTTTTCTGTTTGGAAGAGTGACAAAGATAGCTCTGTAAAACCTAAAGTATCGCCGAAATCTAAAATTCCCAGATGTCGCGTATGTTCGGCCAAACTCCCCGATAATTACGCTAAAAAACTGTGTGGAAAATGCATTGATAGCATTGTTAGGGAAGAAGTCCCGTCCCTAAAACAGGAATTGCAGTGCCTGATTAAGCAGGAAATAAAAACCGCTTTTTCAGATTTTGCTGCAGTCGCCAGCGTTCCATCAACATCAAAACAGGAGCCCAGGAAAAAATCCCCCATAAAAACCTCTTCATCCTCCTCTGATATTTCTTCAGATAGCGATGAGGATAGTAACAACTCTGACTCCGATGGCGATTTTAAAAATTATCTATTTTCATCTGACGATATAAACGATCTATTGAAAGCGGTCAGGGATACCATGGAAATTAAGGAAGAAAAAGTACATAGGTCCGCCCAGGATAGAATGTTTTCAGTGTTAGAAACTAAAAAGAAAAGGGTATTTCCTGTACACAAAAATCTGCAGTCTCTTATCCTAAGGGAGTGGAAAAATCCAGACAGGAAGCTATTTTTACCCCGAACAATTAGGAAAAGGCTTCCTTTTGACGAAGAAGAGTTGTCCCCGTTCTTGAGTTGTCCTAAGATTGATGTTTCACTCTCCAAACTAGCTAAAGGTTCTTCTTTGCCATTCGAAGATACAGGATCATTGCGTGATCCTATGGACAAAAAAGTGGATGCTAATCTTAAAAGAACCTGGGATGCGGTCGCTTCTTTGTTTATACCCAATATCGCTGCCACGTCCGTTGCTAGGTCCCTAAAAAGTTGGTTGGAACAACTAGATGTTCTCTTAAAATCCAATACTCCATATGAAAACTTTGCAGACTCTTTCCCTCTTTTATTAAAGGCCGTAGATTTTTTGTCAGACACAACAGCGGATTCTGTCAGGCTGGCCGCAAGAGCTACGGCTTTAGCCAATAACTCTAGAAGGGCACTTTGGCTAAAAGCTTGGTCCGGAGACAGGTTCCAAAGCAAAACTATGTAACATCCCGTTTTATGGTAATCTTCTCTTTGGTCAGGACTTAGATAAAATTTTAGAAAAAGCTTCCGATTCCAAAAAGAACTTCCCAGAGGATAAAAAGAAGAGGAAAGCTCCCTTTTTTCGTCCCCAAAAAAAGGTTAGTTTTCAAAATAAAAGGAGTAAAACGGAAAACTGGAGATCAGGAAGACAGAAAGGGAAGGGTTTTATGTTCTCTCCCCGTTCCGAGGAATCTTCCAAAAAATGACGCCAGAGCCCCAGTGGGGGGGGACTGGGAAAATTTGTGGATTGCTGGGAAAAATACTCATGCAGCCACTGGTTACTAAATACCCTCCACAAAGGATACAGTATTCCCTTTGTCAAAAGTCCCCCCTCTTTATTTGTTCAGACTCCAATTCAGAGCTCGGAACATCTCCAGTTTTGCATGGAACAAGAAATCGAACTGCTAGTTCAGATGAACGTCTTGGTTCCGGTACCAACAAACCGAGTCGTCTGGGCTGTTATTCCAGGGTGTTCTTAGTAAAAAAAAACAAACGGGAAAATGCGTCTGAAAGCCCTGAACAGGTCCATAAAGTACGAAAAATTCAGGATGGAATCTATAAGAACCACGGTCAAAGTTCTACAAGAAGGGGTGTTTCTAGCATCCATAGATTTAAAAGATGCGTATTTTCACGTACCCATTCATCCAGGGTCACAACCGTTCTTGAGAATAGCGGTATGGGTCCAAGGGCATCTAAAAACATTTCCAGTTTCAAGCTCTACCCTTTGGGATAACGACTGCCCCCAGGCTTTTTACAAAAATTATGCTAGAGGCAATAACCCCTCTGAGGAGGGAAAAGATAATGATAGTCCCATACCTGGACGACCTTTTAATAGTGGGGGACTCCCAGAAAGACCTAGAGATCAATCTATCCAAAACGATAGACTGGAGGAATTGGGTTGGATTTTAAATCGGGAAAAGTCCCACTTAGTTCCCACACAAAGAATAGTTTTTTTGGGAATTCTCATAGACTCTGTGAGCCAAAAATGCTTTTTACCAGCAGAAAAGATCACAAAGATCCAATCCCAAGTAAAACTATTCAGGCAACAAAAATCCCACACCATAAGACAAACGATGGCCCTGATAGGATCCTTTACAGCTTGTATCCCGGCAGTGAAGTGGGCGCAAATACATTCCCGTCCTCTTCAGACGTTCATGCTAAAAATATGGAACCGAAGACAAGATTCTCTAGACAATCTAATAACAATTCCGGATCCCATTCGGTCCTCACTAAAATGGTGGGAATCAAATTTAAATCTACAGAGGGGAGTTCCTTGGATAGTGAGAGATCAGTTGATCCTCACCACGGATGCCAGTCTATGGGGCTGGGGAGCACATCTCCAGTGTCAGCCCAAGGGGAGTGGTCACAATCCCAGAAGAGGTACTCGTCAAACCACCGGGAACTTCTCGGGGTGTGGGAGGCTCTGAGTTACTTCTCAGAAAAATTAAAAAGGTCCAACGTACAAATAAGGTCAGACAACAAGACGGTGGTTGCATATATAAACCACCAGGGAGGAACAAAAAGCAAACAACTTCAAGTCCTAGCCAACAAAATTTTCTTATGGGCGGAGGAGAATCTCCTCTCCCTATCAGCGATTTTTCTAAAAGGGACGCAAAACATCCAAGCGGATTTCCTCAGCCGCAGGAAATTAGATCCGGGGGAGTGGAGTTTAAAAGAGGAAATTTTCCAAACCTTAACACAAAGGTGGGGTCTTCCCCAAATAGACCTCTTTGCAAACAAAATAAATGCAAAATTACCAACTTATTTTTCCCTAGATCCATGGGATCCGAGAAGTGCAGGAACAGATGCACTAGCTCTTCCTTGGAATTTCCAACTGGCATACTGTTTCCCACCTCTACCTCTGATTCCAAGGGTTCTCAGGAAAATAAAAGAAGAGAGGGCCGAGGTAATCCTAATTGTTCCCAACTGGCCAAGGAGATCCTGGTTTCCTCTCCTGGCAAAGATGTCCAAGGAGGATCCATGGATTCTACCCTGGTCGGAAGACCTCCTCTGTCAAGGGCCAGTTTTCCACCCAAAGACGCAAAGTCTGCATCTCTCTGCTTGGATCCTGAAAGGGCAGTCTTAAAATCTAAGGGTTTATCGGACAGAGTAATTAATACCATGCTAGCTGGCAAAAAAGATGTCACTAATAAAATTTACCGCAAAATCTGGAATAGATATGTTTCCTGGTGTTCAGAAAATACTCCTGACTCCGTGGGAAGTATTCTGTCTATTCTAGATTTTCTTCAAGAAGGTTTTAATAAAGGGTTAAAACCTAGTACTCTTAGAGTCCAAATTTCAGCTTTAAGTGTCTATTTAGACGAGAAAATAGCTCTTAATCCGTGGATCATTTGCTTCATGAAGGGAACCGTAAGACTCAGACCCCGGAGTAGACCTCTGGTCGCTCCATGGGATTTAAACTCTGTCCTCTCCGGTCTCACTAAACCCCCCTTTGAGCCCTTGGAGTCAGCCAATATCCGATATCTGACCCTTAAAACAGTATTTCTAGTGGCCATTACCTCTGCACGTAGGGTTAATGAAATACAAGCTTTCTCGGTTAAAAAACCCTTCATGACGATCAGGGACGACAGAATAATTCTAAGGTTCGACAATTCCTTCCTACCTAAGGTTGTCTCGGAGTTCCATAGGATGGAGGAGGTGGTTCTTCCTTCATTCTGTGAAAATCCCAGATCTAAAAAAGAAGAGGCTTTTCACACTTTGGACGTCAGAAGGTGTGTTCTAAAGTATATATCTGAAACTAAAAACTGGAGAAAATCTAATAACCTATTTGTCCAATTTTTAGGAGGTAGGAAAGGATTAAAAGCGTCCAAACAGTCTATTTCACGCTGGTTAAAATCAGCTATCTCAGAAGCCTACATAGCAATAGGGGAACGACCCCCGGTAAATATCAAGGCTCATTCTACAAGGGCAGTTTCGACCTCATGGGCGGAAGAAGCATCCGCTTCCTTGGATCAGATCTGTAGGGCAGCAACCTGGTCGAATCCTCATACCTTTGTAAAACACTATAGGATAGATATTGATTCTAAAAGAGACCTATCCTACAGTAGGAAAGTTTTACAAGCAGTTGTCCCTCCCTAATTTACTAATCTGTTAGTTCTCCAAGTAAGGTGCCGTCATGGAGGGGAGGGGAAAAGTTGAATTAGTCTTACCGGTAATTCCTTTTTCGCGAATACTCCATGACGGCACCGCTTATATTCCCCCCCCCAAAAAAAAAAAAGGGGACTAGTTATAAAATTAAATAATTAGTCTAGAGTTATATGTATGAAATTTAATATGTATAACAGAGAGTGGATAAATAATTGGTGAAGGTCACGAATGAGTGTGTAAGTTTAGGGCCTGTCAAGTCCAGAAGACACTGAAGATAAGTGAGGAGGCGGGCCCTTTTGAACCTTCCTGTCCCTGCCTGGCTGGAGGAGGAGGATAATCTCCAAGTAAGGTGCCGTCATGGAGGATTCGCGAAAAAGGAATTACCGGTAAGACTAATTCAACTTTTAGGCAATTTAGAACATTTTAAAAGAATGTTTTAGAAAAATGCAGTTACTAATACTAAGAACTAAAAAAAAAAAAAAAAGTGGCCCAGGGCCCTCAAAAAGGTCTTTTGGCCTGCCTTTTACCTCAGAAAACTAGCAAATACATTGATAACCCTACAACATGTATTTTTTCTTTGACAGTTCCAACAATCTCACCGCATTTGACAAAGAATCGTGCGCCTAAACAGCAGCAGAAATGCCTCATGTAAATAGACCCTAGTCATAGATGTGATGAGGATCCAGAAAGAATCTAAATGTCTACAGGACATGTTAGTGGGTGGGAGGAGGTATATGAAAGAGGCAATATTTTTCTTGTCATATTATAGTGCATTTAGAAATAAGTGGCATCTGAGGAGTTTGGGGGCCGCTCATTAAATTATCAAGGAATTCGTCAGTCAACTAGTCGATATTGTCCATGTTTGAATTCTGGAGCACAGGCTTTATAAATTGCCCCCCCCCAGTGTATACCAGAAAACTCAGCACAAACATATGGCATTACACGGAGGTAGAGAGGCTTCATAGAATCATTTAGACCTGGATTACAGCTCTGTACTGGTGCAATAACATGATCACGTCATCAGCCTGCAGAGCTTTATTTCGTATTCAGTGGTTTCTTTCACGTCAGACATTTGATTTCTAATATGATTACTAATCCACTTTCAGCAGTTTATGCTTCTCCAAATTGATAATAAAGAAAGCAGGTCAGAAGGAATTTCACATTGTACATTAGGGAACTATTTATTTCCTTATTTCAGTAACTAAGATGATGTTGTGCATCCGTTCCGTGCATTAGGGACGGCAATTTCAATTTTTTTGCGGTGCAGTGGCACAGGCAGAAACACCACGGAAGCACTCCGTAGTGCTTCCATGGGGTTTTGGTCCCTGCTTCCGTTCTGCATCTCCGTGATTGCAGTGAATGGGTCCGCATCCATGATGTGGAGTGCACACGGACCGGTGCCTGTGTATTGCGGACCTGCCATATGCGGGCTGCAATACGGCCACACAACGTTTCTGTGCAAGAGGCCTAAGAGAAAAACATGTGCAGGTTTTTTTATGTGTAATCTGATTTTATTCATTTTCCTTTTCTTTTTCAAATGACATTTTACAGAAAAAGACAGTAGAAAACATGGTAAGGGCAAATGCCCAATAGTAGGTCTCGCAAGACCCTCATAATACAGCCATATTATAAGTGTGCAATAGGACTTAAAAAACAATTATCATCCCGTATGCAACAGCGGACCTTAAGTAAGGAAGAAATAATAGCTTGTAACAATAGAGGCTTGTCACAAGCCTCACAGAACTCATGAACGAAAGCACCAGGCATTATTCTGTTTCAATATAGCTAACGTCTAAGTCAAACAAAACATATAGGACACAGAAGGAAGGAGGATAAGGATGGGAGGGGGGGGGGGGGGGGGGAGAACAAGGGGTATCAAGGCATACTTGTAGAAACATGCAGTAGAATATCCACAAATTCACAGCATATCTTTAAATCCCTGAGAATCCAAAAAGAAGGTCAGAGAGGTATATCTGTTCTGAAACAACTCCCCTCTCTTGACTATCAGCTATCAACTCTTCCATCCTTAAAATGTGTTTCAATTCACTCGCCCATTCAATCAAAGTGGGAGAGGAACTGGTTTTCCCAAGGTCTTGGAATTACCATACGCGCCGCAGCCAAAAAGAGCCGTAGAGCCCCCTTCTTGACTTGCGCAATGGATCCCGGAAGGAGTGAGAGCAGAGTGATTTGAGGTGTATTAGGTATGGATTTACTAGAGTAGCTAGCATATATCTTTAAAACCTGATCCCAGAAAGACTTTATCAGAGGACAGCCCCACCAAATGTGAAGCATGGAGCCTCTCTCCCGTTTATAACGCCAACATTGATCTGAAACCGAAGGAAACATCTGGTGTAGAGTAGTAGGGCAATAGTACCACCTGGAGATAATTTTATAATTCTTCTCTTTAACTTGAGTCGCCATTGACATTCCATGGGAGAGCGCACACAACTTCCTCACCTCCTCTGCCGAGAAAGTGGTTTGCAGATTAGTGGTTTATCAATAAATGGGGCTCTCTCTCCGTTTTGGAGATTTAACAGAATCTGATACATAGCTGATATTGTACCTGATATTGTACTGTCCGTGGGAGCTAGGTAGAGTCTGTCAAAGTCTGTCAGCTGACCTATCTCTCTGCCTGAAAACATGAGTCCAATAAACGACCGTACCTGAGCATAACCCAACCACGAAACTACTATGAAGGCTGCATTCTGTCGAAGTGTCCCTATAGAGGATAACTGACCAGAGGTGATTACATCTCTAACTCTCAATAAACTGTCCCGAGCAGCTTTAATGAGGAATGAGGAGGGGGTAAGGCCCGGTGCAAAGGCCGGGTTACTATGTAAAGGAGTCATAGGACCAGGTCTGGTGGAGACCTGTGAAGAGGATACCCAGTAATCCCAAATTGCCAGGGTATGTCTCACCAAATATGGCCATCCATCAATAGGTGGTCTGTTGGCCAAAGCAATCCAGGGCAACGCCTGAAGAGACAGAGGAGATAATGATTGTTCAAGGCCAACCCACAGTTTGAGAGTCTTTATGTAACCAGTCCCTCAGTCTGGTGAGTACAGTCGCGCAATGATAGATGGACATATCGGGGAGTCCAAAGCCTCCTAAAGACTTTTGTTTGGTCAGAACCTGTTTCTGCAGTCTGGGTTTGCTGGCCTGCCAGATAAACTTGTTCAGCCCTTTTTGTAATTCTCGGAAGTATGACCTAGGAACGTGAACAGGGATAGTTTGGAAGAGGTATAGAAACCTCGGTAGGATATCCATCTTAAAAGCGGTCATACAGCCAAACCAAGAGAGATGTTTAAGAGAGTATTTTTGAATATCCTCCAGCGTCTTCCTCTGCAGTGGCAAGTAGTTAAGCGGGAAGAGCAAATGCAGTTGCGCAGGGATTTGGATGCCCAAATACGTCAAGCTTTGCTCTCTCCATTTAATGGAGAAGTTAACGCGGAGGGTGGCTACATCTGCAGGGGCCAGAGATACTTTCAATAACTCAGTCTTTGAGAGGTTCACCTTAAAATTGCTTAGATGTCCGAATCTGTCAAACTCATGGAGTAGAGATGGAATTGAGATGTGGGGGGCCGACACATATAGGAGCAAGTCGTCAGCATACAACGCCAATTTATGTTGTCTATTCTTTATGTTGATACCCCTGACGTCTGGATTGAGACGAATTGCCTGTGCTAGATGTTCCATTTGAAGGACATATAAGAGAGGGGATAACTGACACCCCTGACGTGTTCCGTTATGGATCTCAAAAGAAGGCGCAAGGATACCGTTAATTCTAACCCTAGCTGTGGCGCGGGTGTATAAAGCTGATATTTAGCATATTCTAAAAATCTGTTCCCTATTCCAATTTGCCTCAAGGAAGCCAACATAAATCGCCAGTGAACCCTGTCAAATGCCTTCTCGGCATCAACAGACATCAGGCACAGGGGACTTTGTTGTTCCTGGGCTTGGTGGATCAATGTGATGGTGCGGATGGTATTGTCCCTGGCCTCTCGACCCGGGACGAACCCTACCTGATCTAGGCTAAAAACTCTTTGGCAAAACAATCCGAAGCCGATTCGCCAGAATTTCTGAATTGATTTTTATGTCACAGTTTATTAGTGATATCGGCCTATAGTTGCCACAGACAGTGTTGTCCTTGTTGGGCTTGGGTATAACTACAATATGGGCTTCCAAGGATTGTTTGGGAAAAGGACAGGTAGGAGAGATGCTATTAAAAACTTTTGTCAGCAAGGGAATAAGCAGATCAAGGAACTTTTTATAGAAGATGCCAGTGAACCCATCTGGTCCTGGGCTCTTATGACCTTTAAGAGACTTGACCACCAATCTTACTTCAGATTCAGAGAAAGGCTGATCCATGTCGGTCTGTTGGTCCGACGAAATTACGGGCAAGGCCGTCTCTTCTAGGTAAGATGAAATACGGCTGTCTAACTCAGTAGATGGCATGTCTGCAAATTGGCCTTTTATATTGTAAAGCAATTCATAATATAATCTGAATGCTTCAGCAATATGAAGAGGATGATGTAAGGTCTTACCCCCTGAATCTTTAATCTCTGGGATATAGGACTGTCAGTCTGGGATGTAGGAGTTTGGCTAGGGCCGACCCGCTTTTATTGGCTCTCTCAAACAAGAAGCTCTGGTAACGTTCTCTAGCATAGTTAAATTTCTTGTTGATCGCTTCTTTTAGCTTATTTCTAACCGTAGTCAATCTGTTAACAGAGCAGGGGTAAGAGAAGTCTTGTGTAAGGACTCTAATTGGAGTAGTTGTTCAGACAAGCTCCTAATACGTGCCTCCCCTTCCTTTTTCAATCTCGAACCATGTTGAATAAAAGTGCCTCGTAACTCCCACTGCAGAGGAGGGACCGTGGAGTCAGTAGCGTGAGTGTCAAGAAAGTCCGTGATGGTCTTCCCAATTGCTTGCCTACATACCATATCTTTCAGTCGAATATCATTGAGTCTCCACGTCCACTCCTTGGCAACTAAGTCAGGTAGAGCTAAAATAAGTGAAACAGGAGCATGATCCGACCATACAGCCGAACCTATGGATGCCTTAGGATGGTATGACAATGCATAATGGGAGATAGTAAACAGATCAATCCTACTATATGTGTTATGGGCCGGGGAATAATACGTGTAATCACGACTGTCCGGGTTTAAAATCCTCCATACATCTACAAGCCTATTGTTCTGTAAGACAGAGCGAACTCTGGAGATTGTAGAGTTAGGAACAAGAGATCGTCCTAGGCATGTATCTAGTGACGGGTTATAAGGTAAGTTGAAGTCGCCCCCCAACAGTACAATACCATCCATGAAAGATTTGAGTTTAGACATAATAGCTGCAAACGTCTTACCTCGTCCCGAGTTTGGAAGGTATAAGTTACCTATCGTGTATGCTCCCCCATGGATGGCCAGCTTAACAAAGACATATTGTCCCTTGCTGCAGGATCTGGAATCTATAACAGAGCAGGGAAGATCTTTATGCAAAGCGATAGAAACCCCCTTAGCTTTAGCTTCTGGATTTGTACTATGAACCTAGGTGGTATAGGCCCTTGACCTAAAGTTTGGGATGTGATGCGTCTTAAAATGCGTTTCTTGGAGAAGCAAGATCTGCGCTTTATCCTTTTGCATTCCCGCAAGAATCTTTGCTCTTTTGTCAGGGATATTAAACACTCTAACATTTAGGGAAACAAGATTAATTTCAGCCTGTTGGTTCATTTCGGACTGCGGAATGAATCAGTAATGTAGGACTCGGGAAAGGATCAGGGATAGGTGTTGAGGTAGGGAAAAACACCAGGAGGGGGGAAGACAGGAAAGACAGATACCACGGAGGGACAACGAGTGAGACTTAGGCAAGGAGACCAAAAGAAAGAAAAAGGGAGAGAAAGGAGAAGAAACAGAAGAGGAAAAGGTGGGGAGTAGACGTAGACCACAAACTAGGAGTGATACCCAGAGTGTATCAATTAGACCTCGGAAATGAGGAGGGTAACGTGAAACGTTACTCGGGGATGTCTTCCAATAGCATATATTGAGACCTGCCCGAGAGTATAACTGACCATTACACTGCGTGCAGAATTATTAGGCAAATGAGTATTTTGACCACATCATCCTCTTTATGCATGTTGTCTTACTCCAAGCTGTATAGGCTCGAAAGCCTACTACCAATTAAGCATATTAGGTGATTTGCATCTCTGTAATGAGAAGGGGTGTGGTCTAATGACATCAACACCCTATATTAGGTGTGCATAATTATTAGGCAACTTCCTTTCCTTTGGCAAAATGGGTCAAAAGAAGGACTTGACAGGCTCAGAAAAGTCAAAAATAGTGAGATATCTTGCAGAGGGATGCAGCACTCTTAAAATTGCAAAGCTTCTGAAGCGTGATCATCGAACAATCAAGCGTTTCATTCAAAATAGTCAACAGGGTCGCAAGAAGCGTGTGGAAAAACCAAGGCGCAAAATAACTGCCCATGAACTGAGAAAAGTCAAGCGTGCAGCTGCCAAGATGCCACTTGCCACCAGTTTGGCCATATTTCAGAGCTGCAACATCACTGGAGTGCCCAAAAGCATAAGGTGTGCAATACTCACAGACATGGCCAAGGTAAGAAAGGCTGAAAGACGACCACCACTGAACAAGACACACAAGCTGAAACGTCAAGACTGGGCCAAGAAATATCTCAAGACTGATTTTTCTAAGGTTTTATGGACTGATGAAATGAGAGTGAGTCTTGATGGGCCAGATGGATGGGCCCGTGGCTGGATTGGTAAAGGGCAGAGAGCTCCAGTCCGACTCAGACGCCAGCAAGGTGGAGGTGGAGTACTGGTTTGGGCTGGTATCATCAAAGATGAGCTTGTGGGGCCTTTTCGGGTTGAGGATGGAGTCAAGCTCAACTCCCAGTCCTACTGCCAGTTTCTGGAAGACACCTTCTTCAAGCAGTGGTACAGGAAGAAGTCTGCATCCTTCAAGAAAAACATGATTTTCATGCAGGACAATGCTCCATCACACGCGTCCAAGTACTCCACAGCGTGGCTGGCAAGAAAGGGTATAAAAGAAGAAAATCTAATGACATGGCCTCCTTGTTCACCTGATCTGAACCCCATTGAGAACCTGTGGTCCATCATCAAATGTGAGATTTACAAGGAGGGAAAACAGTACACCTCTCTGAACAGTGTCTGGGAGGCTGTGGTTGCTGCTGCACGCAATGTTGATGGTGAACAGATCAAAACACTGACAGAATCCATGGATGGCAGGCTTTTGAGTGTCCTTGCAAAGAAAGGTGGCTATATTGGTCACCGATTTGTTTTTGTTTTGTTTTTGAATGTCAGAAATGTATATTTGTGAATGTTGAGATGTTATATTGGTTTCACTGGTAAAATAAATAATTGAAATGGGTATATATTTATTTTTTGTTAAGTTGCCTAATAATTATGCACAGTAATAGTCACCTGCACACACAGATATCCCCCTAAAATAGCTAAAACTAAAAACAAACTAAAAACTACTTCCAAAAATATTCAGCTTTGATATTAATGAGTTTTTTGGGTTCATTGAGAACATGGTTGTTGTTCAATAATAAAATTAATCCTCAAAAATACAACTTGCCTAATAATTCTGCACTCCCTGTAGTTATCAAAGTGAGCGTCCTAGAGAAGAGGATAATGGACGGGATGAAGTGACGGGTGAATAGAACCTGCCAACATATATCAATTACATAACCCTACAACTAGAAACTGAACTGTGAAGTAGAGAACACCTATCTAATTGCTTACTCATCATCTGAAGATAAAGGAACTAAGCAGTCTTGTTAATCAGGGTAGCACCTCTGTCTAACATAAACCAAGGCGCCTAGACCTTAACTGACAAGAGACCACAAGCATAAGAGCACTTTATAAGAGACCAACTATACACATTGTGCAATGCGATGCGGAGATCATGATGGCAGCCTTCGATTACGGCAGCCTTCGATTACCCGACCCCTATTGCGTCCCGATGATGTAGACTTCCAGACTGAGAAACGCGTTGGGATCGGAGGGGTGGTACTCCATTCAGGGATCTCAATATCAGATAGTCCCAGCGCAGCTAGAAAGTCTGCCAACTCTGAGGGGGTCTCGCAATTCATGTCGTTTGCCACCTCTTCTGACCACCAGCTGGAACGGATATCCCCACATATAGGGAATGTCTTTTTCACGTAGGCATTCTAAAAGGGGACGAAGAGCTCTTCGCTGTTGTAGGGTAGAGCGGGCTAAATCTTGTAGTAGCGAGATGTGGGCTCCCTTGTACTCGATCGAAGCTGTGTTGCGCGATTTCCGCATGATTTCCTCTTTTATGGAGTAATATTGTAGGCAACAAATAACATCTCTGGGTCTAGCAGGATCAGGATTAGGTGGGCCGAGTGCCCTGTGCTCCCTGTCGATTTCCAGCTCATCAGAGACCGGTCTGTTTAGTATCATCTTGAATAAGTCCTGCAGGGTGTGGATGAGATCTACAGTAGGTATGGATTCCGGAAGGCCCCGCAGCCTGATATTATTCCGCCTGCTGCGGTTCTCCGCATCTTCATGGAGCCGGTATAGCTGGCTAATGTGTTGATCCCTCTGAAGACCTTTATCTTCAGCTTCATCCAGGCAGGAGTACAATTCAGCTTGGTGAGAGGAGACATCATCTACCCTCTCCTCAACTAATTGTAAGTTGGTAGACAGGGTATGGAGCTCCTGCTTATATGAAGTCTCCAGGCGTACTATGAATTGCTCCATTTCTCGTCTGGTCGGCAGCTGCCGAACATGGGCCCTCCAGTCCCAGGATGGGTTGTCTGGCTCTGTTTGTGGAGAGGACTGGGATAGGACTTGCGAGTACATAGGCACCGACGCTTGAGTCAGCGGTATGGGGTCTAATGCGGCCTGGCAAGATGGCGCATACCTCGTGTCTCCGCCGTTCACATCATGGGCCGGGTGAGGCGGCGGCAAGGCCTTCTTCCGACCTGTGGCGGGCGACTGAGACTGGTGCATGTTGAGATGTAAATCGTCCTCAGCAGGCCTCGGGCTTAGTAAGGGCTTGTATGGGGGCGCTGTGATATTGAGTTTGCGTGCTGCTTGTGGGAGAGCAGCCACACCGGAGTCGCGGCCTGTTACCTTCTGCCCCTCCGAAGAAAAAAACTGCTGGATGCCCGTGCGTCTCACTTCTGTGGGAGTTCTAGGGGGACCGGCTGTCGAACCCCTTCTCGTCCGAACCATCTGAGCTCAAAAGCCAGGCACCGGTGAGCTAGGAACGCTTGCTAAATCAATCTCGTGGCAGGAGCTCTCTGAGACGCCATAGTCAGGACACATCCCCATGTGCAGGGTTTTTTAAGTTTTTAAAGATAAAATTAGAAGTGGAAGAAATCTCCCCATTCATTGCTGTGCTAGATTTATATCAAGCTGACAGCTCAGGGGGAGTGTCTTTTCTGCTGCATCTAGGGGTGTATCCATGCTCTGCCTATCACAGCTCAGCAGGCAGTTGAAGGATGAAACTGAGCATGTGCATCCGTCTCAGTGAGCACGACAAAGAAATAAGAAAAAAAAAACTGCAGGTGGCGCTATTCAAATACATTTTAGTGAATATCTCGGTGGCGACACAAATTTTTTAATTACACGCAATTACAAAAGAATTCAGATCCACGTGCTGGTTTGAAAACTATACAATATATTTTGTGGGACAACCCCTTTAACCCTACAGTAGACCTGAGCGAAGCAGGGATGTAAGCGTCCCAGCATAGGTGGTGCAATGACGTCACTGCATCACGCCGACTGTGCCGGGAAGCTGATTGGACATAGCATGTCAGAGCACTCAGTGGCGGATCATGATAAGCTAAGTAAAAGTTTTGTTGTTTTTTTTCCCCTAGGGAATAAAGGCTACACTTGAGTGACTGTCACTTAGAGGGCATATTTACTTATTAAGAGGGCACTTAGGGGCTTTATTACTATTTTAGGAGGCACTTAAAGGGGTTCTCTGGGAATGATTTTATATGGTCGCCAAAAACATGTCCTAGAATATGAGCAGGTCTGGTTGCCTCCACTTTCAGAGCTGCCCAGGGGGGGTGAGGGGGACAAGGCCTCACTACATAACACACTCTGGTACCTGTATATCCTATATATTTTTTCCTGTCAGGCTACTAAGCCATAATGGCATATCATAGGCAGGATCGCATCATTACCATATACACTGCGTGCAGAATTATTAGGCAAATGAGTATTTTGACCACATCATCCTCTTTATGCATGTTGTCTTACTCCAAGCTGTATAGGCTCGAAAGCCTACTACCAATTAAGCATATTAGGTGATGTGCATCTCTGTAATGAGAAGGGGTGTGGTCTAATGACATCAACACCCTATATTAGGTGTGCATACTTATTAGGCAACTTCCTTTCCTTTGGCAAAATGGGTCAAAAGAAGGACTTGACAGGCTCAGAAAAGTAAAAAATAGTGAGATATCTTGCAGAGGGATGCAGCACTCTTAAAATTGCAAAGCTTCTGAAGCGTGATCATCGAACAATCAAGCGTTTCATTCAAAATAGTCAACAGGGTCGCAAGAAGCGTGTGGAAAAACCAAGGCGCAAAATAACTGCCCATGAACTGAGAAAAGTCAAGCGGGCAGCTGCCAAGATGCCACTTGCCACCAGTTTGGCCATATTTCAGAGCTGCAACATCACTGGAGTGCCAAAAAGCACAAGGTGTGCAATACTCAGAGACATGGCCAAGGTAAAAAAGGCTGAAAGACGACCACCACTGAACAAGACACACAAGCTGAAACGTCAAGACTGGGCCAAGAAATATCTCAAGACTGATTTTTCTAAGGTTTTATGGACTGATGAAATGAGAGTGAGTCTTGATGGGCCAGATGGATGGGCCCGTGGCTGGATTGGTAAAGGGCAGAGAGCTCCAGTCCGACTCAGACGCCAGCAAGGTGGAGGTGGAGTACTGGTTTGGGCTGGTATCATCAAAGATGAGCTTGTGGGGCCTTTTCGGGTTGAGGATGGAGTCAAGCTTAACTCCCAGTCCTACTGCCAGTTTTTGGAAGACACCTTCTTCAAGCAGTGGTACAGGAAGAAGTCTGCATCCTTCAAGAAAAACATGATTTTCATGCAGGACAATGCTCCACACGCGTCCAAGTACTCCACAGCGTGGCTGGCAAGAAAGGGTATAAAAGAAGAAAATCTAATGACATGGCCTCCTTGTTCACCTGATCTGAACCCCATTGAGAACCTGTGGTCTATCATCAAATGTGAGATTTACAAGGAGGGAAAACAGTACACCTCTCTGAACAGTGTCTGGGAGGCTGTGGTTGCTGCTGCACGCAATGTTGATGGTGAACAGATCAAAACACTGACAGAATCCATGGATGGCAGGCTTTTGAGTGTCCTTGCAAAGAAAAGGTGGCTATATTGGTCACTGATTTGTTTTTGTTTTGTTTTTGAATGTCAGAAATGTATATTTGTGAATGTTGAGATGTTATATTGGTTTCACTGGTAAAAATAAATAATTGAAATGGGTATATATTTGTTTTTTGTTAAGTTGCCTAATAATTATGCACAGTAATAGTCACCTGCACACACAGATATCCCCCTAAAATAGCTAAAACTAAAAACAAACTAAAAACTACTTCCAAAAATATTCAGCTTTGATATTAATGAGTTTTTTGGGTTCATTGAGAACATGGTTGTTGTTCAATAATAAAATTAATCCTCAAAAATACAACTTGCCTAATAATTCTGCACTCCCTGTATTGTAGAGCAGTGTAGTGAGGCCCCGCCCTCTCAAACCCCTAGGCAGCTCTGCAAATATTGGCAACCTGTTCTCACACTAGGACAGCATTTTAAATCATAGCCAAACTGCCCTTTAAAAGGGCATTATTACTTTTTAAAGGAGTTTTCCAAGATTTTAATACTGATGACCTATCCTCAGGATAGGTCATCAGTACCTGATCGGGGTCCGACACCCGGGTCCCAGCCAATCAGCTGTTTGAGAAAATTGAGAAGGCACCTGCGAGATACATTGTATAGTAAATATTATAGGTTAGTAGGATGCACAGGGTTGCTGGTCCACCAACCAGGGTGCCCACAGTCCCGCAGTGTCACCCCACTGCTGGTACAAAGACTAGAAAATTATATAAAAAGGGATTATCTAAGAAGGACTTTTTATATAATTATACATTGTATAGTGGCTGTGCTTGGTATTTTTCTCAGCCCCATTGAAGTGAATGTACGGTGATGGAAAAATGAATACATCCCCAGTGTATTCAATGTACGGCGCTGTGCTTGGTAAGCTGCGAGAAGGCCGTGGCGCTCACAGGAGCACAGCTGCATTCTCAAACAACTGATCGGCTGGGGTCCCGGGTGTCTGACCCTCACTGATCAGATACTGATGGCCTATCCATCAGATGCATTAACTATAAATCACTGGATTTAACTGTACTGGAATCACATACAGTCTGAAAAGTGCCTGTATAAAACACAAATATCTACCACTATATGGTCACTGTCTGGGGTAATACTGGTCTTTGGTTAGTAATAGTATGGTAATATTGTTCCCTCACCTCTGCCATAGTCTACATGGGAGTTCATGTTTTTCAGATGTGTGTCCTGATGGACTGGCTGTAATTATAGAATGAGCCGTCACTTGTTTTACTGGTTATCATGATTAGTCCCAGAGATAGAACTCCATTTGTTTCTAAAGGTATATTAACAAAAAGCAGTTAAAGCCATAATGGAAAAAGCTGTAATACTTATTTTTGCAGTGGAAACACAGTGTTGTCCCACTTATCGTGTAATGTTAATACAAGGCACTTACTAATGTATTGCGATTGTCCATATTGCCTCCTTTGCTGGCTTCATTCTTTTTCCCCATCACATCATACACTGCTCTCTGCCAGGGGTTATGACCACCTAACAATCCAGCTGTAGTGGTCGTGCTTGCACACTATAGGAAAAGGCACCAGCCTATGTGCACTTCCGTAGTCCTGGCTGGTGCTTTTTCCTGTAGAGTTCAAGCATGATCACCACTGCTGGGTTACAGGATGGTCATAACCCTGGTATACGAACGGTGTATAATGTGATGGAAAAATGAATGAAGCCAGCAAAGGAAGCAATATGGATAATGACAATACATTAGTAAATGCCTCGTATTAAATTTCTCTACATGATAAATGCTATTTGCTGAAGTGACACAACTGCTTTACTTTAAAATACTTATCTGTAAAAAATAAAAATAAAAATGCAAATGCACTGAAAACCATGGCAACACCACATGTAGTCTTCACTTGTGCCTATAACTTAATCTAATCCACAGAGGGACATCACTCAGGTTTATATAGTGAGCGGTGATAAGGTGCCACGTGAGGTTCACTGCACACTCAAATTTCCATTGCAATTTAGAAAATGGTTTATTAGGGCAGGAAAAGGGGAATTCATTGACAGGAACTCGTCACATTGTCCTGTGCTATATGAGCCTTACAAAGAGCTGCCAGTCCCTACAACGCTAGATGTGCTCTTAAAGGGGTTGTCTCATCATGGACAATGGGGGCATATCGCTAGGATATGGTACCCGCACCTATATTGAGAACAGAGCCCCGGCGAAAATAGACTCCCATTCACTTCTATGGGGAGCCGGCTTGGTGGGGGCTGGACTGGGGTTCTCCAGCCACCACCTTGCGGGGCTCTATTCCCGATATAGATGCGGATCCCAGCGGTGGGACCTGCACCTATAAGACAATGGGGGCATATCCTAGCGATATGCCCCCATTGTCCATGATGAGACAACCCCTTTAAGCCACCTCTCCAGCTAACCTCCATAATAGTATGAACAAGTACTGAATGCCAGACGTTCTTGCCAGGCTATTTGTCTGCCTTCCTGTCTTCACTGCCCAGAATCAGCAGAGATTTAGATGAATTAAACACAGGTTTGGACTCAGCCCCTTCTCTATCATATGCTTCAGACTGCAAGTTCAACATGAAATGTTTCCTTTAAAAGGGTTGTCTCACACTCACTTCAGCAAGTAGCATTTATTATGTAGAAGTTAATACAAGACACTTACTAACGTAGTCCGATTCTCCATATTGGCTCTTTTGCTGGCTTGGTTCATTTTTCCATCACATTACACTTCTCATTTCCATGGTCACAACGACCCTGCAATCCAGCAGTGGTGTCTGTGCTTGCACACTATAATAGGGTTGCAGCTATTGACTATTTTTGTAATTGAGTATTCTATGAATTAATCAAACGATTAATCAAGTACTCTAATAACAAAAAAATAATTAAAAAGAACATTTTTCTTTATAAAAACTCATTACCCCTCCTGTGTCATCAGCTACCCCCTCAGTGCCATGCCATCAGATGCCCCTCCAGTGCCATCAGCTCCCCCCCCCCTCTCCTAGCCATGACCCCAGTGCCAGTACTTACCTTTGCTGTAGCTGCGCTGCTCTACAGCTCCTCCATCTTCTTCTCCGCGCTGTACTGTCGTCCTGACGTCACACAGCATCGGGTCATAGTGCGCGCTTACGTGCACTATGACCTGATGATGTGCCAGGATACAGTGCAGCGGCGGGTGACTACGGAGCGGTGAGTAATAGCAAGCGCTTCACTCCCGCACCGTGGTCACATGACACAAATAAATCCTTGATGCAAAAAATTTGCATCAAGGATTTTTTTGTGTCTAATTAATCGATTCAATCGAGTAATCGTTTCAGCCCTACACTATAGGAAAAAGCACCAGCCTGTGTGAGCTCCCACAGTCCCGGCCAGAGAGGCTGGCGTCTTTTCCTATAGTGTGCAAGCACGGCCACTGCTGATGAATTGCAGGGTGGTCGTAACTAGAGATGAGCAAACTTCAAGTTTTGAAGTTCGGGTATATGCTGAATTGCATTATAGATTCCGTTACCACGGACCATTTCGCAATTCCATGACGGAATGCATAAAGAAATGCCTTTAGAGGCATTCCGTCATAATAGAAGTCTTTGGCCTGCATAACGGATCCATCCGGTTTCTGTTATGCAGGAGAGGACTCGAGCAAAAAAGTTGATGATAGAGATGGGGATGCTAATGGCTGGGCAGAAAATTAAGGCTAAGTTTTGATGGAGTGGCCATGAGGAGTTAAGATTGCCACGCAGCAGCATTGCATTCACTGTTGAATATACTGTCCATGCCATGTAAATCATTCTTGCAAATAAAACTCATTACAATTTCTATGAATCTGGAAAGATATAAACCTTACATGTACGTAACGAGACACCTATCTTTTGTATTGTCTTATGGGAGTCAGCTGTGTCCCATAATGCTTTGCAGCATTCCTATTTTTCATCTAAGTTATAAAAGTGTAACTGTGCATGTCCTGTCCTTTCCATAGCACACCGCTTTATGAGCTGGGTTCTGCATGTCAGCAGCTAGGGAAACAGGTCTCATGTACTTCTCAACGCCAATGATTATCTAAAACACTCCCCCGCGGGCCCGGGACTGGTGTAACAGAAGGAGCCATCACATAACAGATTTAACAAACAATAAATACAAGCATTTCAACAGAATTTGCTTCCCTTTTCTTGTCTTTATAACGCCTTTGCACTAGCTCACATCCTGATATGTGACAAATCATTTCCTGCAATGTCCTAGGCATGTGGACATAGTTTCAGTAGATTTTGGTTTTGGACACATTTGTAATGCAAGCCTGTGAACGGACCCATTGCTTTCATCATGTATATTTAGCCATCTTGTCAATAGCTCCCCTTTAAAAGGGTGTTCTACTGTTACCAAGTTATGGCATATAACCAGGATAGGCTATTGTCCCCCCACCAAGCAAGAGCATTAAGTCGTGTTCCTTTCTGCATGGAAAGCAGCTCTCCAGTGTGCTCCAGACACCCTCATTCTATCAGCAACTGACAGCATATACCAGCAAATAAAATTGTAATAAAAATTCGGGGTGCCTGCCGCTGCCACTAGAGGGCGCCTAGGAGCTGCCTGCATACTGAGAATATAAATGTAACAGATCCACGTCATGTGGAGTGCTGCCACAAATCACAGCTGTGATTTTATCAAAGTTCACTAAGGCTACTTTCACACTTTTGTTCAGAGTGGATCCGTCTGGTGTCTGCACAGACGGATCCGCTCCTATAATGCAAACGATGGGATCAGTCTGCATTATAGTTCAGAAAAAATTCTAAGTGTGAAAGTTAGTCAGACGGATCCGTCCAGACTTTACATTGAAAGTCAATGGGGGACGGATCCGTTTGAAATTGCACAATATTGTGTCAACGTCAAACGGATCCATCCCCATTGACTTACATTGTAAGTCTGGACGGATCCGTTTGGCTCCGCACGGCCAGGCGGACACCTGAACGCTGCAAGCTGCGTTCGGATGTCCGCCTGCTGAGCGGAACGGAGGCCAAGCGGAGCCATCCTGATGCATTCTGAGCGGATCCGCATCCACTCAGAATGCATTGGGGCCGTACAGATCCGTTCGGGGCCGCTTGTGAGAGCCTTCAAACGGAGCTCACAAGCGGAGCCCCGAACGCTAGTGTGAAAGTAGCCTAACACAAGTTAATCAAACAAGACCTCTACATGTCATAATGAAACTGGGGGGGAACCGACTGAACAGTAAAAAACAAAAAAGAGGAAAGAAGCTCTGTACAGTTATTCCCTGACATATACACTTGCTAGAAGTCACCTCTGATGGGAGATAGTCCAGAATTCCCCAGCTATCTGCTTCATACTGCTGACAAATCATGGTGGGCTCAAGGAGCCTGGACTTGCCAATTCCTTGACAGCTTTTACTAAGAATACATCATAGTTTGTGAGGCTGAAAAAGACAATTTGTCCATCCTGCAAGTTGATCCAGAGGAAGGCAAAAAAAAAAAAAAAAAAAAAAAAACTGAGGTAGAAGCCAATTTTCCTCACTTTAGGGGAAAAAAATTCCTTCCCGACTCCAATCAGAATAACTTCCTGGATCAACGACCCCTCTCTAGTAGCTATAACCCCTATCTTACCAACAAGCCAGTAATAGATGAAGTATCCCATGATTAAAAACTAAATGTAATCCTAGGTAACAGCAAAACCCGACATGGCATAATGTGACCAGTCAATGTAATTGTCAGGATTGTAAGGGTGCTGCGACACATTCAGGAACTGCCTGCTGGATCCGGAAATCGGTATGCAAACGGATCTCATTTGTTTCCGGATCTGTCTGACAAATGCATTGAAATACTGGATCCATCTCTCCGGTGTCATAAGGAAAAACGGATCCAGTATTTCTTTTTTTTTCACATTTATAAAAAGGGCTGCGCATGCAAACCGGATCCGGTTTTCTGGAACACTTGGTACCGGATCCGGCATTAATACATTTCAATGGAAATTAATGCCGGATCCGGCATTCTGGCAAGTGTTCCGGAATTTTAGCCAGAGAAAATACTGTAGCATGCTGCGGTATTTTCTCCGGCCAAATACAGTAAGAGGGACTGAACTGATGCATCCTAAACAGAATGCTCTCCATTCAGAATGCATTAGGATAAAACTGAAGCGTTTTTTTCCGGTATTGAGCCCCTATGACGGAACTCAATACCGGAAAACTTTAACGCTAGTGTGAAAGTACCCTTAGGTGTGAATTATAAAAAGGAGAGAAAGTTATAAACGATTGTTAAGCAAGTGCCTGCAGCCTGCCCATTGAAACTGAAGATTCATACTTACCTACTCTGGTCCTCTGTGCTGCCTCCATCTCTCCGGTCCCCGAACTGTTTGCATCCAGTGGTGCACCAATCCAATCAATGACTGGCTTCAGCAGTGACCTGCTGCTTGTCACCACATTACCACTGATGCCATTTATTGGCTGGAGCTGTGCGTGTGACCATGCAGACCAGTAGAAAACCATACAGGGATCGGTAGATGGACACAGAACTTGCTTCAAAATGTTAATTACTGGAAAACCCCTTCAAGGTTAGATACAATTTTATTAAGTGCACTTCTGGTTTTGGCTTCAAAAACTGCATGAAAAAGCCCTGAACATGTGGCAGCACCCTCAGGATACACTATCTGAGGAAAAATCTATGTTTCTAACATCCATATAATAGCTAGTCCAAGCCAAGTTTTGGAGAAGTTGCCTAAAGAAACCACAAAAGAGAAGTTCTCTAAAGACGTTCTCCACACACAGAAAAATCTGACTACTGCAGAGATGGGGACTGTCATGGCTGGACTTCTGTCACACTACTTTTCCCTCTCTCCTGTCAGCACCAATCTAACTTTAATACGAGTCATGTCCCGACAACAGGGTTGCTGGAAATACCTGAATACCATCCTTTTAAACCAGATGTCAGGCAAGATGTCCCCAGCAGCAAATCTGTCTCAGTGACACCAGGGCTACACAAGGAGTATGGCCATTCGACATTAAAGTGGTTGTCTCATCTCACCAATACTAAGGCCGGTGCATGAGAGCTACGGAAACCATTAGGGAAACAATGGGGTTATCCAATTTTAAACTTTTTCTTAAATTTCAAACCACAGGCTGCTATATCTTTGGGGGGAGATATTCTCCTGCTCCAGGCTGCTGTTCTGGCTCCTTTCACTGGTCTTCTGGCCCTTATCTTGGGTCACGTGCACCAAAGTCTATAGGGAGCGGAAGGACAGTGCCGGAACCAAGCAGGTTAGTATGTTTGTTTCCACAGGTACAGCACATGGGGTAGAAAACAGACAACACCTTTAACAAGCAGAGCAGAATGTGACCCCAATTCATTATCTGTACTACAATCGTAATTTCGGATGATGAAAGCCTTAGGGCTGTATTACACAAACCGATATCTGACAGCTTTTCGGACCAACCATTGGTTAGATGGCCTATTACACACACAGATCTTTTTTTTTATTTTTATTTTTTTATACGCACCAACTACTGGTCTGAGTGGACAGAAATCTGTTGGTGTAACACAGCCCTTACTCTAGCCTTATGCATAAAGGACGTATGACTATAACATAAAACAGAGAATATGCCATTGCTTACAGCGGTTATGAAGATTTTAAACGTTGATGGCCGATCCTTAGGAAATCTGCAATGCCAGTAATGGCGGCTATGATAAGTATGGACCAGTGTAAGGATAAAGAGGCTGCAGCACTCGACCGACCAATGCAGCCCCCTCAAACAGCTGATGAGTCAGTCCACCACGATCCAATACTAACGGCAGGACATCCGTTTGTAACTAGTGTAAGGCTACTTTCACACTTGTGCTGTAAATTCCAATATTGAGGATCTCATTACCAGAATTAGACTGATCCGTTTTGATTGCACATCAGGATGCAGGTTACGTTAGGATGAGATTGTGTGAAATCCAAAACGGAAAAAAACTGATCCATCACTAAATACATTAAAAGTCAATGGGTGATGGATCAGTTTTTTTTATGCTCCATAAAAAAAATAAAAAAAAACACGATCAGTCACCATTGACTTACATTGTTCTCAGTGACGGATCTGTTTTTCCATTTTTATGACCAGACACAAAACCACAGCTTGCAGCAGTTTTGTGTCCGGTGACAAAACGGATTGCTGCAGGAACGGAAGACATCCTGATGTATCCTGACCGGATCTCTTTCCATTCAGATGCATGAGGACTAAACGGAAACTAAATTTTTTTCCTGGTTTTGAGATTCTCTGCCAGATGTCAATACCGGAAAACAACGAAAGTGTGAAAGTAGCCTAACCCCTTTAATCACTGTATACCGAATGGTTCGGAAACACGCGCATATACTTTGCACTTTACCATGTTGTTGCCAGTAAAGTAAACTCTATCCTGACCTAGTGCTTTTCATGCTATATCAGTGTAGGCAATCCTCTGTGAGCTTTCCCCCTATGTAAACAGGTCTAGGTCAGAATGGATTGTCAGCCATTGACTGCCAACGGAATACACTAAGCCATCACTTTATGACCAGAGGGGGGCTATGACCTCTGCGACTCCCACCGTTGCTGATAATGAAAAGGCCGCAGCACTGAGTGGGGTCATGCTGCAGGGCGGGGCATCGGATGCACGCCACACCAGCGCTGCAACATCTGTATTCTCAGAATCGGGGGGGGGGGGGGGGAGGAGGGGGTCGTCTTCAAGGTCGCCATCATTTCATACTGATGGCAATAAGGAATGAAACTTGGAAAGCCTTAAAGGGGTTCTGCACTTTGTTTAAACTGATGATCATCAGCATCTGATCGGCGGGGGTCCGACACCCGGGACGCCCACTGATCAGCTGTTTGAGAAGGCAGCGGCGCTCCAGTAGCGCCGCAGCCTTCTCACTTTTTACCGCAGGCCCAGTGACGTCACGACTAGTATCACTGGCTTGGGCGCGGCTAACCTCCGTTCCCTTGAATGAAGCTTAGCCCCGCCCAGGCCAGTTGATACAAGTCATGATGTCACTGGGCCAGCGGTAAACAGTGAAAAGGCCGCGGTGCTGCTGAAGCGCCACTGCCTTCTCAAACAGCTGATCGGCGGGGGTCCCGGGAGTCGGACCCCTGCCGATCAGATGCTGATGATCTATGCAGAGAATAGATCATCAGTTTAAACAAGGTGCAGAACCCCTTTAAAAGGGACCTGTCCCCTCTCTTGACATTCCTGTTTTAATAGCTTTACACATTCCCCATGTAGTAACAATTCTGGAACAGCTGGCCTTATGGCTCTATGTCTTATGTCTGTATGTTGTGCCATTCCTTTATTATTCCTGCTAGAAGTTATGACTGAATTGCTAGCAGTCTGCAGTAACGGTACACAGGGCACTCCAGCTGTTGTGAAACTACAACTCCCAGCATGAACACTTACTCAGCTGTTCTTGAAACTCCCATAGAAGTGAAAGAAGGATTCTGGGAGTTGTAGTTTCAGAACAGCTGGAGTGCTGGAGGTTGCTGATCCCTGGGATAGGGGATAAGCATTTGATCGCCGCTCATGCAATCATGAGAATTGGGGTCTGCAAGTGCTGCTGAACCACTCCATTCACTTCTATGGCACCATCATGCACTACCTTTTCATGGGGCAGTTAGATGGCACTTCCGGACCCCCCTTCAGTTTCAGGCGTCAGACCCCTAGCGTTCAAACAATTGCATATGCAATATCATGTGGACAGGGAATAAGGGGTCTTTTATCAAACTGATGTAACGTAGAACTGGCTTAGTCACCCATAGCAACCAATCAGATTCCACCTTTCATTTTTCACAGCCCCTTTGGAAAATGAAAGGTGGAACCTGTGTTTTTAGTGGCACAAGGGAATGTCCGACGGGCTGAATGTTAGGTTTGTTCTGCGGAGTGCCCCCATGGCTAGCTAGACTTTCTTTTGCAGCATTGCAATAAAGCACCGACAGCCATCTACTGAGACTAATGAGACTGTACCCTCCAGCGGGAGAGATGTACTCACCACCAGGGCTAATGAAGACTCCTGAGCTGACCTCCATCACTCCTAAGGCTGGAATCACACACTCAGTTTTACCTGTAGATGTCCGTGCAGTTTTTAGAGCCAAATCCAGGAGCACATCGAAAGAGAAATTATAGTATAACGGAAAGACTGGCACGTGTCTCCTTTCTATTTATTCCCATCTTTGGCTTAAAAAATGCATGTATGATTCCAGCTGAAAGGGTACAACAGGAGGGGTCCCTATGGCAGGAACCCCTTTGAGCCACGCTCATGTAGACAGCTTGCTGTTAAATAGATCAGATTAAAGGGGTTAACCGGTTCCAAGTTAGAATGGGGCAATAGTGTGCAATGCAATAAATTAAGATCCAGTGTTGCTTCCATTAACCTAGCGGGGCCGGATTGACCTGGGTGAGGCGATGAGGTCATGTCGACAATGTGACATCATTGCTGCAATCAGTAGTACTTCCCTTACTATTTTATTGCGTGGCCCACCTTTGCCCTGTTTTATTTTGAAACAGGATAACCCCTTTAAGTAAGCACAACTTTAATTATGGAACCGGTTGCCGTGTATAAATGCTCCGCTTTTCCTCACGTTGGCCCCATTATCCTGCTTCATTTTCCAGCAGTGAAGTTCTGTGGGTGTCTCAGGCTCGGAGATAAACATAGCTCCCGCACGTGAACATCCTTTGGCTCTAGTCTATGCAATCTGCTTCTGAAAACTCAGAAAGCAGGAAAATGCTCATTACCCAAGTCAGCTGGCATGTCCTACACAATCACACGTGTCAATGGGTCCATGGTGGGAACGGTCAGCGCTGCCAGGTTACCAGCTATCAATATTCCCAAATTTACAACCAGGCGCTTCCTTGTATAACCATATACCAGATGTACATGGGGTAGTGCCAAACATGGCACATGCAAACAAGAGTATATACAAGCACAGGTGTGTGCCATGTCAGCTCAGAAGAAGAGCGGTGGCCTCCTCTGCAACCGCGTGTGCCAGTTTACACCTTTCCAAAACCATCATGTGTGCCTATATACATGTGTCCTACTATGCCCAAGCATTGGGCGACACAATCAACATGCCCTAAGCATCAAAAGTATCCCTAAATCAGCAGAGATACTGGGGATGGCTTCACGCAGTGCCAACCGCCCCAGTAGGTATAAAAGCACACGGTCATCTAGATTAGAACATCCAGGCTCATGAGTTTCCTGTACACTATGCCCTGCTCCACAAACCTACTTCAGGAGTGCCAGCCTGTGCTGCAGGGAATACAAAGCCCTGTCATTTCTGATGACAGAGGATGGCATGTACCCACTTGCTGCCTAAAGCAGAATATCACAGAATGCAGCAGATCCAGCACTTTCCCCATTACACTGACGATGGGCAGTACATCACAGTACCAGGCTCATGTCAGGGGAAGGTGCCAGTCTCCCGGTGGCACTTACTCTTATGCGCAGCGACCAGGGACTTGCCATCCTTGATGAGCTCTTTAATGAACTTGTTGGTCTTCTCCAGCTCAGTTTCGTGGGATTTGAGCCTCTCCCGGAATTGCGGGCTGTCCAAGTAACAATCACTGAACTCCAGTGGGGGCAGCCCCATCTTCCGCCTCACACAGCAGCAGCAGCGATAAGAGTAGGCAGTCAGCAGCTATCAGCAATGCAGCAGCCGTGCCCGCCTGTGAGAGGTGCCCAGGGTGCAGGGCTCAGGACATGCTGGCAGGACAGTCCGGGAGCTGCAGTCATTGAAAGTTTCCCTGCACAGGGCGGAGCTCAGGCGGCGGGCGTGTGCTGAGGTAACCCGGGTAGTGATGGCATCCGGCTTTCTGTGCTCTTATTGGAGGCAGGAGGAAACGAGAAGTAGATGGGGCCTCTCAGATAAGGCCCTGTGATCTCATGGCCACTGCCCGCCACCTCCCACTGAGCTCGGCCCTGATACCTCCCACCCAGGTCCTGACAGCCGCCCCGGCACCGCCCTCGGCTGATAAGCCGGCCCTGATTCAGAAAAGTGGCGCTAATCTCCTCAGCCTGTGCGCCCTGATAACGGCGGGCAGAGGTCCCGTACCTGACGCGTTATCCCGGGCGTCACCACATGAAGTCACATAAAGTTGTGCCATGAGGGTGACGTCCTGGAATGTCTACCGCTTCACCTGCTTTCCACATTGCATGTGCCTAGGTTTTTACCTCAGAGGTGCCAACCTATGCCATGTTTTTGTACTGCTCCATATGGGTGAATTCATTTCACACGTGGCTTTTCTTTATTTTTTCAGAAATGAAAATCAGCTTCATTGACCAGAGTGGGATTGTTCAGTCACCATGCACATGGAGTTCTACCTGCTGCATGTGAATTTATCCTTATTTGGCATGTTTAGCGTCATGCGAGAGCCCTAGCATGGCATACCCGCTTCTGAACACACCATCGCTGGAAACTACCATTCTCACTACTAAATAATGCCATTTCTTTCATCCAAAATAATGCTAATTTCCATACTTTTGGGAAGTCGGCTAAAGAAATTCAGCAATTTTACCATTACCTTTTGTTATCTTTATTATTTTTTATGTTATTTTATCTTTATTCTGCTGGTCAGATACCAATTTTATATAGTTTTTTTATGTTTGGCTTCTCAGCTCCTCCTGCTCTATAGCACGCTGCCTGCATTTTCATGGTGACAGGTTCACTTAATATAACTGAGGAGCAAAACAAGTAAGAAATATCACTTAGAGGAATTTTCCAGGATTTTTATATTGATGGTCTATCCTCAGGATAGGTCAATCAGGAACAGCAGATTGGTGAAGGTGCGGGGTGTTGAAGTACTGTTGATCAAATATTCTGAGGATAAGCCATCAATATGTAGTGGACAACCCCTTTATGGTGTCTGGGCCGGGATGCAAGATCAGTAACAAGGCCTCAGGAATTTATATGGAGTACTGAACCAATGGGCCCCGTTACCAGTGTGACTGTAACCTCTGCCCCTCATATACTAATGTCCCTGCAGGTGCACGCCATGATATCACTGCACAGGAATCATTCTTACATTTATATCACAGACAATAAATGAGGCACACATTGATTTCACACCACAGGGGCAATAAAAGCACCAATGTCCCCATACATGCTTAGTAAACTGTCACGTTGAGGTGTGGGAGGGAAACACCACAGCGAACATAGGAGGGAAAGGGGTGAGGGGAAAGGAGATGGACACCTCCTAGTAAAACCCTAATCAAAGTCCTGACTTACTACCAGTATGAACAGACCCCAGAGGTAGGTGAGTTTATACACCGGAATACCTAGTGTCCTAACTCACCCTATAGGACTCTGGTACTAATGTCAGGACTGAGACAACCTGTTCCTCCTAAAGGAAGGACAAACAGGAGTCTCCCTCAGACCTAAATACAAATGACAGGGAAATGCAACACACAAAATAACCCAAACAAAATACAAAAGGGAAAAAAAACACTTAACTTCAAGTGGCTATGGCAGCACCAGGAACTCAGCCAAGATCCACACACCAGCTATCCACAACTCAAACAGAAGCTATAAACCGCATAGGAGGAACATGGGAGAAACAACAATAAATAGAGAAGGTTAAATGACCATAATAGCCACACCTGGGGAAAAAAGCACGTGGCAAGCACCAGAAACACAGACGTCATTTGATCCAAACGGAAAACATGTCAGATCAAACCACGTGTTGCCAGTCTCAACAATCTCCTGTCACGGGAACGTCCGTGACATAAACACAATGAAAATAACATATATACAGCAGTTTTACAATACAGAGATAAACAGTGATATCTGCACATGGATGATAACATATACAGCAGTTTTACAATACAGAGATAACAAACAGTGATATCGGCACAATGATAACATACAGTCAGGTCCATAAATATTGGGACATGGACACAATTCTAACATTTTTGGCTCTATACACCACCACAATGGATTTGAAAGAAAACAAAGAACATGTGCTTTACATGCAGACTGTCAGCTTTAATTTGAGGGTATTTACATCCAAATCAGGTGAACGGTGTAGGAATTACTACAGTTTACATATGTGCCTCCCACTTGTTAAGGGACCAAAAGTAATGGGACAATTGGCTTCTCATCTGTTCCATGGCCAGGTGTGTGTTATTCCCAAATTATCCCAATTACAATGAGCAGATAAAAGGTCCAGAGTTAATTTCCAGTCTGCTATTTGCATTTGGAATCTGTTGCTGTCAAATCTCAAGATGAGATCCAAAGAGCTGTCACTATCAGTGAAGCAAGCCATCATTAGGCTGAAAAAACACAACAAGCCCATCAGAGAGATAGCAAAAACATTAGGCGCGGCCAAAACAACTGTTTGGAACATTCTTAAAAAGAAGGAACGCACCGGTGAGCTCAGCAACACCAAAAGACCTGGAAGACCAGGGAAAACAACTGTGGTGGATGACCGAAGAATTCTTTCCCTGGTGAAGAAAACACCCTTCACAGCAGTTGGCCAGATCAAGAACACTCTCCAGGAGGTAGGTGTATGTGTGTCAAAGTCAACAATCAAGAGAAGACTTCACCAGAGTGAATACAGAGGGTTCACCACAAGATGTAAACCATTGGTGAGCCTCAAAAACAGGAAGGCCAGATTAGAATTTGCCAAACAACATCTAAAAAAGCCTTCACAGTTCTGGAACAACATTCTATGGACAGATGAGACCAAGATCAACTTGTACCAGAGTGATGGGAAGAGAAGAGTATGGAGAAGGAAAGGAACTGCTCATGATCCTAAGCATACCACCTCATCAGTGAAGCATGGTGGTGGTAGTGTCATGGCGCGGGCATGTATGGCTGCCAATGGAACTGGTTCTCTTGTATTTATTGATGATGTGACTGCTGACAAAAGCAGCAGGATGAATTCTGAAGTGTTTCGGGCAATATTATCTGCTCATATTCAGCCAAATGCTTCAGAACTCATTGGACGGCGCTTCACAGTGCAGATGGACAATGACCCAAAGCATTCTGCAAAAGCAACCAAAGAGTTTTTTAAGGGAAAGAAGTGGAATGTTCTGCAATGGCCAAGTCAATCACCTGACCTGAATCCGATTGAGCATGCATTTCACTTGCTGAAGACAAAACTGAAGACAAAATGCCCCAGGAACAAGCCGGAACTGAAGACAGTTGCAGTAGAGGCCTGGCAGAGCATCACCAGGGATGAAACCCAGCGTCTGGTGATGTCTATGCATTCCAGATTTCAGGCTGTAATTGACTGCAAAGGATTTGCAACCAAGTATTAAAAAGTGAAAGTTTGATTTATGATTATTATTCTGTCCCATTACTTTTGGTTCCTTAACAAGTGGGAGGCACATATGCAACTGTTGTAATTCCTACACCGTTCACCTGATTTGTATGTAAATACCCTCAAGTTAAAGCTGACAGTCTGCAGTTAAAGCACATCTTGTTAGTTTCATTTCAAATCCATTGTGGTGGTGTATAGAGCCAAAAATGTTAGAATTGTGTCCATGTCCCAATATTTATGGACCTGACTGTATATACAGCAGTTTATATCTGCACAAGGATAATAACATATATACAGCAGTTTTACAATGCTGTGATATCTGCACAAGCATTAGTGATGGACGAACATCGTCCGGGACAATTTCCGATCGCACGGACACGATCAAATGTTCGCGAACCGCAAGTTAGCGGCGGCCCCTATTCACTTTAATGGCAGGCAAACCTGAAAAACCTTCTGGTCATATTTGCAGCCATCAAATACTTACTAGAAGTGCACAAATCGTCCCACAACATGGACAGTGACATACCAGAGGGGGATCAATGGCAAAAATTCCCACAAAAAATATGTATTTTAATCAGGGGCCATTTTTATGCCCCTGATTAAAGGGGAACTGTCAAAAAATGTATTTTAGACCATGGGATAACAGGCCCCAAACATTAGGCATTCACCAGACAGAAAACATCAAGTGATTATGTGGCTGTCACGACCGCTATCCCAGCAGCAGTCGTGTCGCACCAGACGGAGGGGAAGGGGGACCCTTATCTACGGATGGGAAATAGAATGGCCACCCCTGAGTAACCCTAAGCTGGCACCTGTCTGCCCTGATACCCTAGACGGGGTGTGAACCCGTGCGGCGAGCAGGATGCCTAAACCCTCAGTCGCCCTAACACTGGACTGGGGAAAGGCCGATGGGAGCGCTAGTCACCATCACTCACGTCTAGGAAAACAACAGGGGAAGACAACAACAAACAAACAACAGCAGAGATAGACTTATCCAGTCACGAGCAGAGAAGGCGATCCCAAACACGACAGTCCACGCCGGACAAGAGCTCCACAGCAACACCATCAAACGATCTCCTTCCAAGGTCAGAGTAGCACTGGAAGTAAGGACTATATCTGGCAATGACTGCAAGTGAAACTGAAACTAATATGGTAGCTGGGAGTGGCAGACAGGACTCACCTGAGAAGGATGCCTACAAACTCCCAGTCAGGACAAAAAGGTTCACAAGGCAAAACCCAGATGACATACCCTGAACCACGGAGCAAACTCACAAGCTATCGCGAGTAGCAAGTCGCTGCGACCTTCTCCTCCCAGACCTGTCTGGATCAGTCACAGTCGTGACAGTGGCTGAATGAATATTAGACGGTCAATGGATATCAATTTTACTGCAGGCCAGTGGTCTACAGGCCCCAAAAATTATTAATTCACTGTACAGAAAAGAACAATTGATAATGTGGCTGGATGTACATTAGGAGGTAACCGTATAACAATTTTACTGTTGGCCAGTTAGATTACAGGCCCCAAAAATTATGCATTCACCGTTTAGAAAAGATCAAGTGATTATGTGGCTGGAGGTATATTAAACGGTTGATGGATATCAATTTTACTGCAGGCCAGTGAACTAAAGGCCCCACAAATTATTCATTCACCGTACAGAAAAGAACAATTGATAATGTGGTTGGAGGTACATTAGGCAGTCACCATATAACAATTTTACTGTTAGCCAGTTGAATTAAAGGCCCCCAAACTGCCGGTCCTATTCCATGCGATATGTCTGGTAACTAAGAGGTATTTACTACAGCATTGGTTACAACCCTCATGCCCCACAAAGGAGAATATACTTAAGAACTTAAAAGACCTACTGGCCCTAGAAAGAAGGGAGGTTGAAAGACATAAAGAACAGAAGGTGGGGAAATTTGTTAAAAAATGGCGTGGCTTTTTAACGCATATTCTCTCTGATGGGGAAATAGAAAACATAATGAGGCCTTTTACTTTGACGAAATAGTATCTAATGGAGCAATTAAAAGGTTTCTTAGGCAGACTACAACAGGGACCTTAAAGAGTTTTCTTGTCCTTAGCGGGAGCCTTATGACATATCTGGAGTATTATGTAGACGGACAGGGTTTTAAAACCTAGGACTTTTGATGACGATGTAGCCCATAGAGACAGCTCTGTTTCTGTTGTGTTTTATGTTTTTGAAGAAAAAAAAAAAAGTGGGAAACAGAAGGCAAAAGATCACTCTCACGAATTCAAGTACTAAGGAGGCTGTAACTGTACATTTTAACTGTACATTTTGAGAAATGTGAAACATAGTGTAATTTTCAACTATGTTGGTCAATGTGATCTTATTGTCAACATGTATGCCTGTACTTTCCCATAATAAAAATGTTTAAAAAAAAAAAAAAAAAAGGCCTCCAAAATTATGCATTCACCGTACAGAAAGGATCAAGTGATTCTGTGGCTGGAGGTATATTAGATGGTCAATGGATATCAATTTTACTGCAGGCCAGTGGACTACAGGCCCCAAAAAATATTCATTCACCAGGCAGAAAACATCAAGTGATTATGTGGCTGGAGGTATATTAGACTGCCATTGGATAACAATTTTACTTCAGGCCAATGGAGTACAGACACCAAAAATTATTAATTCAACATACAGAAAAGAACAAGTGATAATGTGGCTGGAGGTATATTAGACGGTCATTGGATATCAATTTTACTGCAGGCCAGTACAAATACATGTCAAATACATATGTTTAAAAGAACTAAAAAAATTAAATTGGATTAAAAACATGGCTAACAAAATCCCCCCTCTTGAATAAACCCCAAATGATAATAGTTGAAATTTGATAACACGTGGTCATCACAGGTGTTGAATTCCTCCGTGGCCCTAAACATTAGGCATTCACCGGACAGAAAAGGCCTTTTATGTCACTGTATTTACATAAGACAGGGACCATTCTTTGTTCTGGGTTGTAGCAAATATGTGTGGGGTGGCATGAGGAAATTCAATTAAACATGGTCGTCACAGGTGTTGAATTCCTCCAAGATCCATGCCTCATTAATTTTTAGAAATGTGAGGTAGTCCACACTATTGTGGGCTGGGCGAGTGCGCTTATTGGTCACGATCCCCCCTGCTGCGCTGAACGTCCTTTCGGACAGGACACTCGATGAGGGGCAAGCCAACAGAACCATGGCAAATTGTGCCAGCTCTGGACACAGGTCAAGCCTGCACACCTAGTAGTCAAGGGGTTCCTCACTTCTCAGAGGGTCCACATCGGCCGTTAACCCGATGTAGTCGGACACCTGTTGGTCTAGGTGTTCCCTGAGGCTGCATCCGGAGGGCAGCTGTCGATGGGTTGGCTGCAAGAATGATCTCATATCCAAAGTGACCAAAACATCTTCAAACCGTCCTCTTCTTGCATGAGCTGTAGGATTGGTACCCGCAACTGTTTCTCTGTGGCTCGAAATTCCTCTGCCCGCGTCCGCAGAATGCAGCATCTCTCGAAGCAAGGCCTGGAAATGCTGCATTCTGACAGTGTCACGGATGGTGTTGCAGAAAACAAGAAGTAACAAATAAAGAACCGACTGACTTGATCACAAACTAAGGAACAAAAGGGTGAGCCCTATTAAAGCCCTAGAGCTCTCCCTGACTGCTCAGCCCATGCAAAGATCTCAATGATAGAAAGTTGCATGTCCACGTACTTCGACTGAGTGACACCTGAAAACCCTATGATAGTGAGGGGACACGACCACCGGCTCCCTGCACTTAATACGGAGGGAGTCAGGGTCACTTAGAATCAAGCCAACAGGAAAACACAAATAAAGGGATAGACTTATCTGAGGAACCAGCAGTAGCAACTTCTAGCAGTGAGCACAATCCAGGAAGTAGTTTAAACCGCAAAGTGAAGCAGTATGGGAGGAGATATAAAGGGAAGCAATCACTGCTAATAGATGACAGCTGGGAGAAGAGATGTCAAAGCGAAAGCAAAACAAAAGAACATCATGCAGGAGGTACTGAAGAACGTCTGTCAGAACTTCTCAGAGATCTGGCGGTGACAGACAGCCCTCTGTGATGCTGGTAACATGTCCGCCATTTTGTGTTTGTATCGGGGGTCTAAGTACGTTGCCACCCAGTACTGGTCCTTGCCCTAAATGCTTTTTATACGGGGGTCCCTCTTCAAGCACTGGAGCATGAAGGCCCCTATTTGCACTAAATTGGAAGCAGTGGAGCGGCCTGGCTTCTGCTCATCGCCCAGTAGAATGTCATTCTCGGTCTCCTCCCCCCATCCGGACAACATCAGAGATCCCAGAAAAGTTTAAAGCCTGCTCCTCCTCCTCCCCCCCAGGCACCATCATCCTCTGACTCCTCTTCAGACTCCTGCTGACTTGTCTGAGATGGAGTAACCCCCCTTGGGAATTCATTCAGCAGTCCTGCTGCAGAATTCGTACAGATAGTCGTTAACGGAACGTTTCTGCTGGAGCAGCCTATCAAGCATATACAAGGTGGAGTTCCAGCTCGTCGGGCTGTCACAAATCCAACATCTGACGATCAAGTGGTGTCGCCGCTGAACGCCAGCAAGGCGAGCCATGGCCGTGTAAGATCTTCTAAAATGGCTAAAGATTTTTCTGGCCTGCCGCAAGACGTCCTGGACCCTGGGGTATTTGGCAACGAATCGCTGCACGACTAAGTTCAGGATGTATGCCATGCACGGCACATGTGTCATTTTGCCCTGTTTCAGCGCGCTTAGCAGATTGGCACCTTCTTCACACACCACTTTACCAACTGTCAAATTGACCGGGGTTAGCCACTGATCGGCCTGTGACCGCAGAGCTGAAAGGAGTGCAAAACTGGTGTGGCTCTTGGCTTCCAGGCACAACAGCCGCAGCACAGCATGGCAACGTCTCACCTGGCATGTCGAATAGGTTCTGGGGAGCTGGGGGTGCAGCGGAAGAGGTGGTAGCAGTGGAAAAGGAGGAGTCAGCCGAGGAGGAGACGGAGGATGGAGGAGGTGAAGAAGGCCTGCATGCAATCCATGGCGGTAACACCAAATCCACACGGGTTGCATGCTTGACAACCGTCAGAAGGTTCACCCAGTGGGCAGTAAAAGTTATGTACCTTCCCTGCCCGTGTTTGCTAGACCATGTGTCTGTGGTCAAATGTATTTTGTCACCGACACTGTGCGCCAGAGATACATTCACTTGCTGCTCAACATGGCCATATAGCTCTGGGATGCCCTTCTGGGAGAAATATTTCCTTCCGGGGACCCTCCATTGCGGTGTGCCAATGGCCACAAATTTTCTAAAGGCCTCCGAGTCCACCAGTTTATATGGCAGTAGTTGGCGGGCTAGCAGTTCCGACATGCCGGCGGTCAGTCGCCGGGCAAGAGGGTTATCCGGCGTCATCAACTTTTTACGTTCCAACATTTGGGCCACGGAAGCCTGCCTTTTGCCAAATGAATGCGACTATGGCACGGTGGAGTGGAGGAAAAATGGGAGGGGAGAAGAGGCAGGACGTGGAGCGTTGGGAGTGTGGCTTTGTGGATTCTGTAGTAATAGGAAAATGAGCGAGCACTCATACACTTGGCAACCAGATTGACATGTGCAGAAAATATTTATTAAATCCCCATAAAATACAAGTAATAAAATTTATAAGAACAATGTAGCAATAATATACAACATTACAGTCACATATATTGTGGTAGATATGATCGACACTATATTCATATGACTCAATAGTGTAGATAAATTCAATAGTATATATCTCACCAAAAAACTACAAGTATATGCTGTTATTTGGGAAGAGGGGGTATTATCTTCTAGCGCTCTATCCCAATTTGGGAAACTGAATGTCACTGAAAATGCTGTAGGTGTATTCACTGGGAGTGAAAAATGTTCATAAAGTGTCCACAGGAATCCTGATAATGTAAAAAGTCTCTTATAGCATATCCTTTTAAGCTCGATGTGAGCTTTGGATTGAAGAAAACTTTAAATCGATGTTTGGCTTACCGTCTAGCGTCTGCTGTCTCCCTATTGCTTCAATGGAGCTTTAAATATTTGCCGGCTTATTCAGTCGCTCCATACAGCAAGCTGGTTTAAATTTCGCGGGAGTTCCAAAGATCGCAGGAGTTACCACTCTGTTCCGCAATTTCCTTTGGTGTAGCTTTCAACGATAAGAATAGTTAATCCTTTACTGTAGAGATTTTCTTCTGTATGGCCATACAGTATTATCGGAGGCTTTTCAATGCAGGTACATCACTTGTTTCACCATACGCGTTACGGGTAGATTCACTCTCCCTTCCTCAGTGGTCTGAATAAGCCGGCAAATATTTAAAGCTCCATTGAAGCAATAGGGAGACAGCAGACGCTAGACGGTAAGCCAAACATCGATTTAAAGTTTTCTTCAATCCAAAGCTCATATCGAGCTTAAAAGGATATGCTATAAGAGACTTTTCACATTATCAGGATTCCTGTGGACACTTTATGAACATATTTCACTCCCAGTGAATACACCTACAGCATTTTCAGTGACATTCAGTTTCCCAAATTGGGATAGAGCGCTAGAAGATAATACCCCCTCTTCCCAAATAACAGCATATACTTGTAGTTTTTTGGTGAGATATATACTATTGAATTTATCTACACTATTGAGTCATATGAATATAGTGTCGATCATATCTACCACAATATATGTGACTGTAATGTTGTATATTATTGCTACATTGTTCTTATAAATTTTATTACTTGTATTTTATGGGGATTTAATGAATATTTTCTGCACATGTCAATCTGGTTGCCAAGTGTATGAGTGCTCGCTCATTTTCCTATTACTACATTTGCCTTTAAGAGAGGGTGGGGTGATTCCCTCTATATGAGCTTGGAGCACCATACCTTAACTACTTGCTAGTGAGCCACCACAACCTACCACTATTTTTTGTGGATTCTGACGGTGTTGCTTCCACTGAGCTCTGTGATGGGAGGCCAGGTGCCTTCTTAAGGCGGTCGTCCCTAGCTGAGTGTTGGGCTTACCGCGACTTATGCGTTGACAGCACAGGCTGCAGATGGCAACACTATTGTCAGCAGCTGACATGTTAAAAAAAAGCCCACACTGCGGAGCCATGTGCCAGCGTCCTGGGAGAGCCAGATGTGACCGTGTATGGTGGATGGCTCGCTCCAGATACATTTAGAGTCTGCTTTTTGCCTCCTGTGCACTGCGAGTTCTGCCTGCTTCTCCTCCCTATCTGCTGCTCCGTCTCTCCCTCTGAACTCCCCTCCTCTTCCTCTCTTGTGGGCACCCACGTGACGTCCATCAACACATCATCATCTTCACCTTCACCACCACTGACATTAGAGATCTCGGAGTAGGCAGCAACAGCGGGGACCACCCTCCTTGGGCTGATCTGGGTACTGTCGTCAGACCGCTGGGTGGCGGCCGTTGCTACCTCCTCTTCCTCCTCCGATGCCAAGAATGGCTGCACATCGGTAAGGTCTGGGAATTGATGGGAAAATAATTCCTCTGACTCGAGTGGAGGGGCTATGGTGGTGGTGGCTTTGGGGGTGCACACAGCAGAGAGTGAGGAGGGTGCTGATACCGAGGATGAGGAGGGTGCAGAAGCGGAAGGCTGAGTGAGCCACTCAACCAACTCTGGTGTGTCCTTTGACGTAATCACACACACCTTTCTTCAACTTCCCACTTAGGCTCTGGCCTGGTGCACCTGCCCAACCCCTACCACCCCTGTGGAATGGCCTGCCTCTTCCTCTGCCTGTCATTTTCAAAATGACCCTGTGACAAAGTCCATACAGAAGAGCAGTATTTGTGGAAGCAGGTATATCGCAGGCCTCAATCAATATTTTGTGGAAGCCAGTATATCAGTCCCCTCTATCAGTATTTTGTGGAAACAGGTATATAAAATCCAATAATAAGTATTTGCTGGAAGCCGGTAAATCAAACCCCTTAATCAATATTTTGTGGAAGCTGGTGTATCACAGGCCTCAATTAATATTTGGTGGAAGCCAGTATATCAATACCCGCTATCAGTATTTTGTGGAAACAGGTATATAGAACCCAATAATGAGTATTTGCTGGAAGCCGGTAAATCAAACCCCTTAATCAATATTTGGTGGAAGCTGGTACAAATGTCACAAAGCACTGTGAAGACATGGGTAAGCGTTATTGCACATAGAAAAAGAGTCACGGTCCATTTAGCCACCCCTTGTTTTATTTCCTTGATATTTTTCTCTTCGGATAGATAATAGAGATAATAGAGATAAATTCCCCATACACATTAGTGTATTGTCGGACGACAGTCTAATGTGTGTATGTATTTGGGGATACCAGGAGGGTGTTGGGAGACATAAGTGTTGGTTAAACGATTGTTCGGCCCGACATGTGTATGGCCACCCTAAGGACCAGAGTAATGTTACAGTACGCAAAGCTAATAATGACAGCATCATTATACAGAGATAATTCACACAGTGATGTCACACTGCTATTTCCATGTGTGGCTTGGTGACTGTTGGAACTGCAGCCTCTGCACCCCTGTAGATACCCAGGTCCTCATGCCCCAGGGGGGAGAATTGTGAATTTTCAGTGCAGTGAATGGGATCAGTGCTGCAGTTACAATCTGTCAATTACACATTAGACGGGGCTATGCAGTTTTAGTGCTGGAGCTACCCCAAAACTATTGGTTGATGTGGGTATGGTTGTTCGACCCCTCCAATCAGATATTGATGGAATTTTCTCCGAGATTTTTTTTCCACAGCACAGTATGGGATTTTGGTAAGCATTTCACTTCTACTTGCAGATTTTTGTTGTGGAACACACATGTGAATTTCTGTGATTTTCGGCTTTTCCCAGTCTGTAGTATGAGCACTGCGTTGTAACTCATTCAATTGTGCTAATGGCTGTAATGTCTTAATTATGTTAACACTTTAATCTTTACTTAGGTAGTGAATCAATGCTAGTTTATACCACTTATAGCAGATTACATTCTTCACCCTGTAGAATGCTGTGAACCAGTGGATTATTTCCTTCTCCAAGCTTTTATATGAGGCACGCAGCATACTGTCAGCTCCTTTCCTATTCTTTTGATTGTCTTTATAGCTCCCTCTTTTCAGATTAATGCTAACATCAGTCAGAAACATTAATCATCCGTTGGCTAGGAAACAGCACTTGCCTGTTGATACTTGATGATGTAGGAGCATATAATGATGTATATAGATATATACACTGAACAAAAATATAAACACAACACTTTTGGTTTTGCTCCCATTTTGCATGAGCTGACCTCAAAGATCTGAAACTTTTTCTACATACACAAAACACCCATTACTCTCAAATATTGTTCACAAATCTGTCTAAATCTGTGTTAGTGAGCACTTCTCCTTTGCCAGGATAATCCTTCCCACCTCACAGGTGTGGCATATCAAGGTGCTGATTAGACAGCATGAATATTGCACAGGTGTGCCTTAGACTTCTCACAATAAAATGCCACTCTGAAATGTGCAGTTTGATCACACAGCACAATGCCACAGATGTCGCAACATTTGAGGGAGCGTGCAATTGGCATGCTGACTGTAGGAATGTCTACCAGAGCTGTTGCCTGTGCAAAGAATGTTCATTTCTCTACCATAAGCCGTCTCCAAAGGCGTTTCAGAGAACTTGGCAGTACATCCAACCGGCCTCATAACCACAGACCACATGTAACCACACCAGCCCAGGACCTCCACATCCAGCATGTTCACCTCCATGATTGCCTGAGACCAGCCACCTGGACAGCTGCAGCAACAATCGGTTTGCATAACTAAAGAATTTCTGCACAAACTGTCAGAAACCGTCTCAGGAAAGCTCATCTGCATGCTCGCTGTCCTCATCGGGGTCTGGACCTGACTGCAGTTCGCCGTCGTAACCGACTTGAGTAGGGAAATGCTCACATTTGATGGCGTCTGGCACGTTGGAGATGCATTCTGTTCACGCATGAGTCCCGGTTTTCACTGTTCAGGGATGATGGCAGACAGCATGTGTGGCGTTGTGTGGGTGAACTGTTTGCTGACGTCAACTTGTGGATTGAGTGGCCCATGGTGGCGGTGGGGTTATGGTATCGGCAGGCGTATGTTATGGACAGCGAACAAAGGTGCATTTTATTGATGGCATTTTAAATGCACAGAGATACCGTGTTGTGCCATTCATCCACGACCATCACCTCATGTTGCAGCATGATAATGCACGGCCCCATATTGCAAGGATCTGTACACAATTCCTGGAAGCTGAAAACATCCCAGTTCTTGCATGGCTAGCATACTCACCGGACATGTCACCCATTGAGCATGTTTGGGATGCTCTGGATTGGCGTATATGACAGCGTGTTCCAGTTCCTGCCAATATTCTGCAACTTCGCACAGCTATTTAAGAGGATTGTACCAACATTCCACAGGCCACAATCAACAACCTGATCAACTCTATGCGACGGAGATTTGTTGCCATGCGTGAGGCAAGTGGTGGCCACACCAGATACTGACTGGTTTTCTGACACCCCCAGTAAGGCAAAACTGTGCACATTTCAGAGTGGGCTTTTATTGTGGGAAGTCTAAGGCACACCTGTGCAATATTCATGCTGTCCAATCAGCACCTTGATATGCCACACCTGTGAGGTGGGATGGATTATCTCGTCAAAGGATAAGTGTTCACTAGCACAGATTTAGATAGGATACACTTACAAGTTTCGTGTGTACGAGGGGCGAGATTCACGTATTGAACCCCCAGAATGTCCCACCACTCTGGGTGTTAGCGGGAAACTTGTGTGGGACCTTATACACCCACTGCTAGATAAGGGTTACCACCTGTACGTGGATAACTTTTATACTAGTATCCCCTTGTTCCAGTCTCTCGCCGCCAGATCCACGTCCGCTTGTGGGACCGTGCAGAAAAATCCACGCGGCTTCCTTACCCACCCCCTCCAGGTACCTATCCCCAGGGGTGCGACCCGTGCCCTTACCAGTGGAAACCTGTTGCTGGTCAGATATAAGGACAAGAGGGATGTCCTTGTACTGTCCACAATTCACGGTAACGGCATCACCCCTGTCCCTGTGCGAGGTACCGCGGCAACGGTCCTCAAGCCCGATTGTATCGTCGACTACAATCAGTATATGGGAGGAGTTAATATCTCTGATCAAGTCCTCAAGCCATATAATGTCTTGCGCAAAACCCGTGCATGGTACAAAAAAGTTGCGGTCTACTTGGTGCAGGTTGCCTTGTACAACTCTTTTGTGCTGTCCCAGAGCGCTGGTAACACAGGGACATTCCTTCAGTTCTATGAGGCAGTCCTCAAGGACCTGATCTTTAATGAGCGGGAAAGAGCAGGCCGGAGTACCACGGGAACTGGAGGCGCCCGGATTGTCCCTGGCCAATACTTTCCAGGTGTGGTCCCCCATACTGGAAAGAAGGGACAGACCTAAAAAAGGTGCAGAGTGTGTCACAGGAGGGGGATACGGAAGGACACCACTACTCAGTAAATTTATTGTGTACAGAAGTACATAAATGTCAATATATGACTTAACGCGCCATTATCAAGGTATATACAATATCATAATTAGGCCATAATATGTCCCAACGTTTCGGTCTTAATTAGACCTTTTTCAAGGGATCTGAGGCCATGATGTGTGAGGACGCTAACAGGAGGCGCCTCCTGTTAGCATCCTCACACATCATGGCCTCAGATCCCTTGAAAAAGGTCTAATTAAGACCGAAACGTTGGGACATATTATGGCCTAATTATGATATTGTATATACCTTGATAATGGCTCGTTAAGTCATATATTGACATTTATGTATTTCTGTACACAATAAATTTGCAAGTAAAAAAACATCTTGGTGTGCCATGGATTATCTAAACTGAATTACTTGACTGAAGTCATCCACGAGCACCCTCTTGTCCAAGGGTGTGCTGACTCCACAATCCTCCCTACCACTACTCAGTGTGACACGTGCCCCGATCATCCGGGCCTCTGCATTATTGGTTGTTTCAGGGAGTACCACACTTCCATGGAGTACTAAATTTATGTTCCCCTTCCCCAATTTAGCCACTGACAATTGGATAAAAAACTATGGTTCTCAGACTTCAGACACTAAAACAAACAAAAATAAATTTCTAAAATATTATTTACTAAAACTAAAATAAATAAATAAAGTAGACATATTAGGTATCACCGCGTCCGTAAGAATCTGCTCTATAAAAATAACACATGACAACCTAACCCCTCAGATGAACACGGTCAAAAAAATAAAATAAAAACGGTGCAAACAATGTATTTTTTTGTCACCTTACATCACAAAAATTGTAATAGCAAGCGACCAAAAAGTCATATGCCCCCCAAAATAGTGCCAATAAAACCGTCCTCTCATCTCGCAAAAAATTAGCCCCTACCTAAGATAATCGGCTACAAAAAAAAAAAAAAAGACTCTTAGACTATGGAGATACTAAAATGTTTTTTTTTTTTTATAAAAAGATAATATAGTGTAAAACATAAATAAAATAAAAATATATAGACATATTAGATATCGCCGTGTCATTAAGAATCTGCTCTATAAAAATACCCCATGACCTAACCCCTCAGATGAACACGGTCAAAAAAATAAAATAAAAACGGTGCAAAAAAAGTTTATTTTTTTTTATAAAAAGATAATATAGTGTAAAACATAAATAAAAAAAAAATATATAGACATATTAGATATCGCCGCGTCATTAAGAATCTGCTCTATAAAAATACCCCATGACCTAACCCCTCAGATGACACCGCCAAAAAAATTAAATTAAAACCGTGCCAAAACAGCATTTTTTTTGCAAATTTTCCATTTTAATCCGTTTTTTTCCAGTAACAAAGCAAGGGTTAACAGCCAAACAAAACTTAATATTTATTACACTGATTCTGCAGTTTACAGAAACACCCAATATGTGGTCGTAAACTGCTGTATGACCAAAAGGCAGGGCGCAGAAGGAAAGGAACGCAAAATAGAAATTCTGAAATTTCATCTCCATTTGCCAATAACTCTGTGCAACACCTAAAGGGTTAACAAAGTTTGTAAAATCAGTTTTGAATACGTTGAGGGGTGTAATTTCTTAGATGGGGGTCACTTTTATGGAGTTTCTACTCTAGGGGTGCATCAGGGGGGCTTCAAATGAGACATGGTGTAAATAAACCAGTCCAGCAAAATCTCCCTTCCAAAAACCACACGGCGCACCTTTACGCCCTACCTTGTGCCTGTACAGTAGTTTACGGCCACATGTGGGGTGTTTCTGCAAACTACAGAATCGGGGCAATAAATATAGCATTTTGTTTGACTGTTAACTCTTGCTTTGTTACTGGAAAAACTGATTAAAATTGAAAATTGCCCAAAAATCTAAATTCTAAAATTTTATCTCCATTTGCCATAAACTCTTATGGAGCACCTAAAGGGTTAACGACGTTTGTAAAATCATTTTTGAATACCTTGAGGGGTGTAGTTTCTATTATGCAAGTCATTTTTGGGTGGTTTCTATTATGTAAGCCTCCCAAAGTGACTTCAGACCTGAACTGGTCCCTAAAAATTGGGTTTTTGAACATTTCAGAAAAATTTCAAGATTTGCTTCTAAACTTCTAAGCCTTGTAACGTCCCCAAAAACTAAAATGTCATTCCCAAAATGATCTAAACATGAAGTAGACATATGGGGAATATAAAGTAACAACTATTTTTGGAGGTATTACCATGTATTATAGAAGTAGAGAAATTAAAACTTGGAAATTAGCAAATTTTTCCAAAATGTTGGTAAATTTGGTATTTTTTTTATGAATAAAACTGATATTTTTTTTTTACTTCATTTTACCAGTGTCATGAAGTACAATATGTGACAAAAAAAAACAATCTCAGAATGGCCTGGATAAGTCAAAGCGTTTTAAAGTTATCACCACTTAAAGTGACACTGGTCAGATTTGCAAAAAATGGGCTGGTCCTTAAGGTGAAATATGGCTGTGTCCTTAAGGAGTTAAGTTCCCTTCGCATTGTGTGTATGTGGAAATGCTCTTACTTTCACTATTAAATATAGCCCTGAGTTCTACTGTTGTTTTTCTTTGATTTGATTTCACCAAATGTTTAAGTGATCGCCGATCACGATCATTCAGGATTTTTTTCCCGCCACATTTCTTCCTCGAATACGATGGGTCCCCACTATCCTTCCAGTTTTTAATAATGCGTTGGACAGTTCTTAACCCAATTTTAGTAGTTTCTGCAATCTCCTTAGATGTTTATCTGCTTGATGCATGCCAATGATTTGACCATTCTGAAACAGACTAACATCTTTTCCACGAGATGTGTCTTTCTACATAGTTGTTTAAGAAATGAGAAGCAACTCATTGCACCAGTTGGGGTTAAATAAGGCTACTTTCACACTGGCGTTTCTGGGTCCGCTTGTGAGATCCGTTTCAGGGCTCTCACAAGCGGCCCAAAATGGATCAGTTCAGCCCCAATGCATTCTGAATGGATAAGGATCCGTTCAGAATGCATTAATTTGGCTGCGTTTGGTCTCCCTTGTGTTTTTCAGCCGGTCACTAAAATGCAGCTTGCAGCGTTTTGGTGTCAGCCTGACTATGCAGAGCCAAACGGATCCGTCCTGACTTACAATGTAAGTCAATGGTGACGGATCCATTTTTCACTGACACAATATGGTGCAACTGAAAGCGGATCCGTCCCCCATTGACTTTCAATGTAAGTCAAGACGGATCCGTTTTGACTTAGACTTTTTTTTAAATGAATAATGCAAACGGATCCGTTATGAACGGATACAACTGTGTGCATTATCGGTGATGATCCGTCTGTGCAGATACAAGACGGATCCGCACCGAACGCCAGTGTGAAAGTAGCCTAACTTGTTGCCAGCTGAAAGATAATCGCCCATGCAGTTATTATCCAATATGAGGCTCATAACTATTTGCTTAGTTAAATCCAGGTGGCAACTTTTTTTTTGGACAGCAAGTGTATATTGTGACACAGTGAAGGGTATGGTCTGGGAAAACAGGTATTTTCCTCCCAGCGTGTTCTGCTAGGCATATTTGCAACCAGATGGGGACAAACACCGAACTGGATTTTAAGTGCCGCTCTGGATTTTGGCAGCACCTGGCTGTCCTTAAAAGACAGCTGGGCTCAGCAGCAATCTCTGTGCTGGGATCTGAGGCTTGTGCTGGACTGGAGGGCTGAGACCCGCAGTGAAAACAGAAATCTTTGCAAATTTATTGACAAGGAAAAACTAAAATTTTACATTGACATAGGTATTTAGACCCTTTACTCAGTTCTTAGTTGAAGCACCTTTGGCATTGATTACAGCCTCTTCTTGGGTATAATGTCACAAGGTTTGCTCATCCGGCTTTGGGGATTTTCTGCCATTCTTTTCTGTAGATCCTCTCAAGCTGTGTCAGGTTGGATGTAACTAGGGATGAGCGAATCGACTTAGGATGAAACATCCGAAGTCGATTTGCATAAAACTTTGTTCTAATACTGTATGGAGCAGGAGCTCCGTACAGTATTAGAATATGGAGCAGGAGCTTCGTACAGTATTAGAATGTATTGGCTCCACGTAATAACTTAATGAATTAATTTGTACTGTAAAAAAACATTTCCTGAACTCTGGTTCGGTTCCAAGGTACTACTTGGATTGGTTCCAAGGTACAGTACTACTTGGTTCGGGCACAAATTAATTTATAAAGTTAATACGTGAACTCACGAGACTTCACGAAGCAATAACTTCAGCTCATTGAAGCCAATACATTCTAATACTGTACAGAGCGCTCGCTCCGTACAATATTAGAGCAAAGTTTTATGCGAATCGACTTCGGATGTTTCATCCAAAGTCGATTCGCTCATCCCTAAATGGGACCATTGGTGGACAGCCATTTTCAGCTCTCTCTCTTCGATTGGGTTTAAGTCAGGGCTCTAGCTAGGCCACTCAAGGACATTCACAGAGTTGTCCTTCAGCCAGTTCTGTGTTGTCTTGGCTGTGTGCTTAGGGTCATTGCCTTGTTGGAAAGTGAACCTTTGTTCCAGTTTGAAGTCCAGAGCACTTTGGATCAGGTTTTCATTAAGAGTATCTCTGTACTTTGGTCCATTTGAAGGGGTTGTCCGGGTTCAGAGCTGAACCCGGACATACCGATAATTTCACCCAGGCAGCCCCCCTAATGTTATAATCGGCGCAGGGCAAGGGCTCTTTTATTTATAATAACACACTGCCTATAACACACACCGCCCAGCAGTGACATCACTGGCTCTGATGGGCAGGCTTTAGCGCTGCCCTAGCCGGTTTACAGGCTAGGGTAGCGCTAAAGCCCGCCTATCAGTGCCGGTGACATCACCGGGCTTCCTGGCAGCCCCATGGAGAGCCCGGTACGTCACCGGAACTCCAGAGAATGACTTTGCCCTGCGCGATTTAGGGCAGGGCAAAGGAGAGCATCGGAGCATGAACTGCTCCGATGCTCAAGTCAGGGGGGCTGCCTGGGTGAAAATGGGGATATGTCCAGGTTCAGCTCAGAACCCGGACAACCCCTTTAACTATCCCTCCAGTCTCTCTGTCCCAGATGATGAAAAACACCCCCACAGTATGATGCTGCCACCACCATGCTTCCCTGTAGGCATGGTATTGGGCAAGTTATGAGCAGTGCCTGGTTTCCTCCAGAATTGATGCCTAATAGTTCAATCTTGGTTTCTTTTTGCAGTATTGTACTATACTTTGTCAAAGATTTTTTGGTGCGAAAACCTGCACCAAATACTGCATGTGTTAACATGGTTTTCCATGTATGATCATGGTCTAAATGGCCTATAAAGCTGGGATAAGGATGGGCCCTCATTTTAAATGTCAATACTGAGAATAAGCAGCACTTATGTTAGGTGGATCTCTAAAGCTCCATGCAAAGATTTAGATACAGTTCTTTCTAATTTGTTAGCATGGGGGTTGCAGAGGTCGCAGTTGCACCAGGTGCCTGTGGAGGGGGGCACAATCTCTTCTACCACAGGAGGAGTCACCAATATTATAAATAAATATATATGACCTATCCTCTACAAGAGAATTTAGACTAGAACCTTCAGGTGCATATCCATGAAGCAAACATGATTATAAAAAATAAAATGGCTGCACACCATTATACATACAAACAATAGAGCGAAGAAATGGGGGTCATTCTAAATAAAAGTGGTACAATACCGACTATAAATGAGTTAATGGAAGCTCTTAGCACACATATTTGATCAAACGTGTGTCGGGCCCATCTACCAGGCGTCAAGGTGGCTTCCGCAGATGGGTCCCTAACACTAATATACTGCCTCTCTTTGGACTTACCTAAGCCTACAATATTCAGGGCAGTGTAGGAACCAGCTACATACGTACTCTGCTCAGAAGCCCCAGGTAGATGGACGTGTTCAGTCTAAAAGAGGCGCTACCCTCAATATATACTACAACAGAATTTAGACTAGAACCTTCAGAATCACAGGTGCATATCCAAGAAGCAAACATGATTATAAAAATGGCTGCACACCATTATACATACAAACAATAGAGCTAAGAAATGGGGGGCATTCTAAATAAAAGTGGTACAATACCGACTATAAATGAGTTAATGGGACCCATTTGCGGAAGCCACCTAGACGCCTGGTAGATGGGCCCGACACACGTTTGATCAAGTATGTGCGCTAAGAGCTTCCATTAACTCATTTATAGTCGGTATTGTACCACTTTTATTTAGAATGACCCCTATTTCTTAGCTCTATTATTTGTATGTATAATGGTGTGCAGCCATTTTATTTTTTATGACCTATCCTCATCAGTATCAGACGTGTAGGGGTCTGACACCCTGCACTCTCACCAATCAGCTGTTTTCAGTAGCTTCTGACAACAGGAACTACACAGTGGATGGAACAGAAAACACAAGGCTCCATCCACTGTGTTGTGGCCATGCTGGGGTACTGCAGCTCAGCTCCCATCCAACTGAATGAGAACTGAGCTGTAGTATGCCAGCACCGAAACTACACAGTGGACGGAGTCTACTATTCATTGTATAGCACCAGCAGATGCCCGAAACTGCTGATTGGTGGGGGTGCGGGGTGTCAGACCCCAACTGATCTGATATTGATGACCTATTCTGAGGATAGGGCCGGAAAACCTCTTTAACCACCTCCGGACCGCCTAACGCAGGATCGCGTTCCGGAGGTGGCAGCCCTGCGCACAGTCACGCATATATGCGTCATCTCGCGAGACGCGAGATTTCCTGTGAACGCGCGCACACAGGCGCGCGCGCTCACAGGAACGGAAGGTAAGAGAGTGGATCTCCAGCCTGCCAGCGGCGATCGTTCGCCGGCAGGCTGGAGATGTGTTTTTTTTAACCCCTAACAGGTATATTAGACGCTGTTTTGATAACAGCGTCTAATATACCTGCTACCTGGTCCTCTGGTGGTCCCCTTTGTTTGGATCGACCACCAGAGGACACAGGTAGCTCAGTAAAGTCCCACCAAGCACCCACCAAGCACCACTACACTACACCCCCCCCCGTCACTTATTAACCCCTTATTAGCCCCTGATCACCCCTGATCACCCCTGATCACCCCATATAGACTCCCTGATCACCCCCCTGTCATTGATTACCCCCCTGTCATTGATCAACCCCCTGTAAAGCTCCATAAGACATCCGCATGATTTTTACGGATCCACTGATAGATGGATCGGATCCGCAAAACGCATCCGGACGTCTGAATGAAGCCTTACAGGGGCATGATCAATGACTGTGGTTATCACCCCATATAGACTCCCTGATCACCCCCCTGTCATTGATTACCCCCCTGTAAAGCTCCATTCAGATGTCCGCATGATTTTTACGGATGCACTGATAAATGGATCGGATCCGCAAAACGCATCCGGACGTCTGAATGAAACCTTACAGGGGCATGATCAATGACTGTGGTTATCACCCCATATAGACTCCCTGATCACCCCCCTGTCATTGATTACCCCCCTGTAAAGCTCCATTCAGACGTCCGCATGATTTTTACGGATCCACTGATAGATGGATCGGATCCGCAAAACGCATCCGGACGTCTGAATGAAGCCTTACAGGGGCATGATCAATGACTGTGGTTATCACCCCATATAGACTCCCTGATCACCCCCCTGTCATTGATTACCCCCCTGTAAAGCTCCATTCAGATGTCCGCATGATTTTTACGGATGCACTGATAGATGGATCGGATCCGCAAAACGCATCCGGACGTCTGAATGAAGCCTTACAGGGGCATGATCAATGACTGTGGTTATCACCCCATATAGACTCCCTGATCACCCCCCTGTCATTGATTACACCCCTGTCATTGATCAACCCCCTGTAAAGCTCCATTCAGATGTCCGCATGATTTTTACGGATCCACTGATAGATGGATCGGATCCGCAAAACGCATCCGGACGTCTGAATGAAGCCTTACAGGGGCATGATCAATGACTGTGGTTATCACCCCATATAGACTCCCTGATCACCCCCTGTCATTGATTACCCCCCTGTAAAGCTCCATTCAGATGTCCGCATGATTTTTACGGATGCACTGATAGATGGATCGGATCCGCAAAACGCATCCGGACGTCTGAATGAAACCTTACAGGGGCATGATCAATGACTGTGGTTATCACCCCATATAGACTCCCTGATCACCCCCCTGTCATTGATTACACCCCTGTCATTGATTACCCCCCTGTAAAGCTCCATTCAGACGTCCGCATGATGTTTACGGATCCACTGATAGATGGATCGGATCCGCAAAACGCATCCGGACGTCTGAATGAAGCCTTACAGGGGCATGATCAATGACTGTGGTTATCACCCCATATAGACTCCCTGATCACCCCCCTGTCATTGATTACCCCCCTGTAAAGCTCCATTCAGATGTCCGCATGATTTTTACGGATGCACTGATAGATGGATCGGATCCGCAAAACGCATACGGACGTCTGAATGAAGCCTTACAGGGGCGTGATCAATGAGTGTGGTTATCACCCCATATAGACTCCCTGATCACCCCCCTGTCATTGATTACACCCCTGTCATTGATCAACCCCCTGTAAAGCTCCATTCAGATGTCCGCATGATTTTTACGGATCCACTGATAGATGGATCAGATCTGCAAAACACATACAGGCGTCTCCCTGGAGCCTTCCAGGGGGGGTGATCAATGACTGTGGTGATCACCCCATATAGACTCCCTGATCACCCCCCTGTCATTGATCACCACCCCTGTCATTGATCACCCCCCCTGTCATTGATCACCCCCCTGTCATTGATCACCCCCCCTGTCATTGATCACCCCCCTGTCATTGATCACCCCCCCTGTCATTGATCACCCCCCTGTAAGGCTCCATTCAGACATTTTTTTGGCCCAAGTTAGCGGAATTATTTTTTTTTTTCTTACAAAGTCTCATATTCCACTAACTTGTGTCAAAAAATAAAATCTCACATGAACTCACCATACCCCTCACGGAATCCAAATGCGTAAATTTTTTTAGACATTTAGATTCCAGACTTCTTCTCACGCTTTAGGGCCCCTAGAATGCCAGGGCAGTATAAATACCCCACATGTGACCCCATTTCGGAAAGAAGACACCCCCAGGTATTCCGTGAGGGGCATATTGAGTCCATGAAAGATTGAAATTTTTGTCCCAAGTTAGCGGAACGGGAGACTTTGTGAGAAAAAAATTAAAAATATCAATTTCCGCTAACTTGTGCCAAAAAAAAAAAATTTCTATGAACTCGCCATGCCCCTCATTGAATACCTTGGGGTGTCTTCTTTCCAAAATGGGGTCACATGTGGGGTATTTATACTGCCCTGGCATTCTAGGGGCCCCAAAGCGTGAGAAGAAGTCTGGTATCCAAATGTCTAAAAATGCCCTCCTAAAAGGACTTTGGGCACCTTTGCGCATCTAGGCTGCAAAAAAGTGTCACACATCTGGTATCGCCATACTCAGGAGAAGTTGGGGAATGTGTTTTGGGGTGTCATTTTAGATATACCCATGCTGGGTGAGAGAAATATCTTGGTCAAATGCCAACTTTGTATAAAAAAATGGGAAAAGTTGTCTTTTGCCAAGATATTTCTCTCACCCAGCATGGGTATATGTGAAATGACACCCCAAAACACATTGCCCAACTTCTCCTGAATACGGCGATACCACATGTGTGACACTTTTTTGCAGCCTAGGTGGGCAAAGGGGCCCATATTCCAAAGAGCACCTTTAGGATTTCACAGGTCATTTACCTACTTACCACACATTAGGGCCCCTGGAAAATGCCAGGGCAGTATAACTACCCCACAAGTGACCCCATTTTGGAAAGAAGACACCCCAAGGTATTCCGTGAGGGGCATGGCGAGTTCCTAGAAATTTTTATTTTTTGTCACAAGTTAGTGGAAAATGCTGATTTTTTATTTATTTATTTTTTTCATACAAAGTCTCATATTCCACTAACTTGTGACAAAAAATAAAAACTTCCATGAACTCACTATGCCCATCAGCGAATACCTTGGGGTCTCTTCTTTCCAAAATGGGGTCACTTGTGGGGTAGTTATACTGCCCTGGCATTCTAGGGGCCCAAATGTGTGGTAAGGAGTTTGAAATCAAATTCTGTAAAAAATGACCAGTGAAATCCGAAAGGTGCTCTTTGGAATATGGGCCCCTTTGCCCACCTAGGCTGCAAAAAAGTGTCACACATCTGGTATCTCCGTACTCAGGAGAAGTTGGGGAATGTGTTTTGGGGTGTCATTTTACATATACCCATGCTGGGTGAGAGAAATATCTTGGCAAAAGACAACTTTTCCCATTTTTTTATACAAAGTTGGCATTTGACCAAAATATTTATCTCACCCAGCATGGGTATATGTAAAAAGACACCCCAAAACACATTCCTCAACTTCTCCTGAATACAGAGATACCAGATGTGTGACACTTTTTTGCAGCCTAGGTGGGCAAAGGGGCCCATATTCCAAAGAGCACCTTTCGGATTTCACAGGTCATTTTTTACAGAATTTGATTTCAAACTCCTTACCACACATTTGGGCCCCTAGAATGCCAGGGCAGTATAACTACCCCACAAGTGACCCCATTTTAGAAAGAAGAGACCCCAAGGTATTCGCTGATGGGCATAGTTAGTTCATGGAAGTTTTTATTTTTTGTCACAAGTTAGTGGAATATGAGACTTTGTATGAAAAAAAAATAAATCATCATTTTCCACTAATTTGTGACAAAAAATAAAAAATTCTAGGAACTTGCCATGCCCCTCATGGAATACCTTGGGGTGTCTTCTTTCCAAAATGGGGTCACTTGTGGGGTAGTTATACTGCCCTGGCATTCTAGGGGCCCAAATGTGTGGTAAGGAGTTTGAAATCAAATTCTGTAAAAAATGACCTGTGAAATCCGAAAGGTGCTCTTTGGAATATGGGCCCCTTTGCCCACCTAGGCTGCAAAAAAGTGTCACACATCTGGTATCTCCGTACTCAGGAGAAGTTGGGGAATGTGTTTTGGGGTGTCATTTTACATATACCCATGCTGGGTGAGAGAAATATCTTGGCAAAAGACAACTTTTCCCATTTTTTTATACAAAGTTGGCATTTGACCAAGATATTTATCTCACCCAGCATCGGTATATGTAAAATGACACCCCAAAACACATTCCTCAACTTCTCCTGAATACAGAGATACCAGATGTGTGACACTTTTTTGCAGCCTAGGTGGGCAAAGGGGCCCATATTCCAAAGAGCACCTTTCGGATTTCACTCGTCATTTTTTACAGAATTTGATTTCAAACTCCTTACCACACATTTGGGCCCCTAGAATGCCAGGGCAGTATAACTACCCCACAAGTGACCCCATTTTGGAAAGAAGAGACCCCAAGGTATTTCGTGATGGGCATAGTGAGTTCATAGAAGTTTTTATTTTTTGTCACAAGTTAGTGGAATATGAGACTTTGTGAGAAAAAAAAAAAAAAAATCATCATTTTCCGCTAACTTGTGACAAAAAATAAAAAGTTCTATGAACTCACTATGCCCATCAGCGAATACCTTAGGGTGTGTACTTTCCGAAATGGGGTCATTTGTGGGGTGTTTGTACTGTCTGGCCATTGTAGAATCTCAGGAAACATGACAGGTGCTCAGAAAGTCAGAGCTGCTTCAAAAAGCGGAAATTCACATTTTTGTACCATAGTTTGTAAACGCTATAACTTTTACCCAAAGCATTTTTTTTTTACCCAAACATTTTTTTTTTATCAAAGACATGTAGAACAATAAATTTAGAGCAAAATTTCTATATGGATCTCGTTTTTTTGGCAAAATTTTACAACTGAAAGTGAAAAATGTCATTTTTTTGCAAAAAAATCGTTAAATTTCAATTAATAACAAAAAAAGTTAAAATGTCAGCAGCAATGAAATACCACCAAATGAAAGCTCTATTAGTGAGAAGAAAAGGAGGTAAAATTCATTTGGGTGGTAAGTTGCATGACCGAGCAATAAACGGTGAAAGTTGTGTAGGTCAGAAGTGTAAAAAGTGGCCTGGTCTTTCAGGGTGTTTAAGCACTGGGGGCTGAGGTGGTTAATAATTGTTAGTGTATGCTGTTAACAGACACAATTATAGAATTACAGCAACACTTAACCACCTCCGGACCGCTGTACGCACAGACGCGTCCTGGAGGTGGTTGATTCATTCCTCCTGGACGCGCCGGCGCGTCCTCTCGCGAGACGCGAGATTTCCTGTGAGCGCGCGCTCACAGGAACGGAAGGTAAGAGAGTTGATCTCCAGCCTGCCAGCGGCGATCGTTCGCTGGCAGGCTGGAGATGTGTTTTTTTTAACCCCTAACAGGTATATTAGACGCTGTTTTGATAACAGCGTCTAATATACCTGCTACCTGGTCCTCTGGTGGTCCCCTTTGTTTGGATCGACCACCAGAGGACACAGGTAGCTCAGTAAAGTAGCACCAAGCACCACTACACTACACTACACCCCCCCCGTCACTTATTAACCCCTTATTAGCCCCTGATCACCCCATATAGACTCCCTGATCACCCCCCTGTCATTGATCACCCCCCTGTCATTGATCACCCCCCTGTCATTGATCACCCCCCTGTAAAGCTCCATTCAGACGTCCACATGATTTTTACGGATCCACTGATAGATGGATCGGATCCGCAAAACGCATCCGGACGTCTGAATGAAGCCTTACAGGGGCATGATCAATGACTGTGGTGATCACCCCATATAGACTCCCTGATCACCCCCCTGTCATTGATTACACCCCTGTCATTGATCAACCCCCTGTAAAGCTCCATTCAGATGTCCTCATGATTTTTACGGATGCACTGATAGATGGATCGGATCCGCAAAACGCATCCGGACGTCTGAATGAAGCCTTACAGGGGCGTGATCAATGACTGTGGTGATCACCCCATATAGACTCCCTGATCACCCCCCTGTCATTGATTACCTCCCTGTCATTGATTACCCCCCTGTAAAGCTCCATTCAGACGTCCGCATTATTTTTACGGATCCACTGATAGATGGATTGGATCCGCAAAACGCATCCGGACGTCTGAATGAAGTCTTACACGGGCGTGATCAATGACTGTGGTTATCACCCCATATAGACTCCCTGATCACCCCCCTGTCATTGATTACCCCCCTGTAGAGCTCCATTCAGATGTCCGCATGATTTTTACGGATGCACTGATAGATGGATCGGATCCGCAAAACGCATCCGGACGTCTGAATGAAGCCTTACAGGGGCGTGATCAATGACTGTGGTGATCACCCCATATAGACTCCCTGATCACCCCCCTGTCATTGATTACCCCCCTGTCATTGATTACCCCCCTGTAAAGCTCCATTCAGACGTCCGCATTATTTTTACGGATCCACTGATAGATGGATCGGATCCGCAAAACGCATCCGGACGTCTGAATGAAGCCTTACACGGGCGTGATCAATGACTGTGGTTATCACCCCATATAGACTCCCTGATCACCCCCCTGTCATTGATTACCCCCCTGTAAAGCTCCATTCAGATGTCCGCATGATTTTTACGGATGCACTGATAGATGGATCGGATCCGCAAAACGCATCCGGACGTCTGAATGAAGCCTTACAGGGGCATGATCAATGACTGTGGTTATCACCCCATATAGACTCCCTGATCACCCCCCTGTCATTGATCACCCCCCCTGTCATTGATCACCCCCCCTGTCATTGATCACCCCCCCTGTCATTGATCACCCCCCCTGTCATTGATCACCCCTCTGTAAGGCTACATTCAGACATTTTTTTGGCCCAAGTTAGCGGAATTATTTTTTTTTTTTCTTACAAAGTCTCATATTCCACTAACTTGTGTCAAAAAATAAAATCTCACATGAACTCACCATACCCCTCACGGAATCCAAATGCGTAAAATTTTTTAGACATTTATATTCCAGACTTCTTCTCACGCTTTAGGGCCCCTAGAATGCCAGGGCAGTATAAATACCCCACATGTGACCCCATTTCGGAAAGAAGACACCCCCAGGTATTCCGTGAGGGGCATATTGAGTCCATGAAAGATTGAAATTTTTGTCCCAAGTTAGCGGAATGGGAGACTTTGTGAGAAAAAAATTAAAAATATCAATTTCCGCTAACTTGTGCCAAAAAAAAAAAAATTCTATGAACTCGCCATGCCCCTCATTGAATACCTTGGGGTGTCTTCTTTCCAAAATGGGGTCACATGTGGGGTATTTATACTGCCCTGGCATTCTAGGGGCCCCAAAGCGTGAGAAGAAGTCTGGTATCCAAATGTCTAAAAATGCCCTCCTAAAAGGAATTTGGGCACCTTTGCGCATCTAGGCTGCAAAAAAGTGTCACACATCTGGTATTGCCGTACTCAGGAGAAGTTGGGGAATGTGTTTTGGGGTGTCATTTTACATATACCCATGCTGGGTGAGAGAAATATCTTGGTCAAATGCCAACTTTGTATAAAAAAATGGGAAAAGTTGTCTTTTGTCAAGATATTTCTCTCACCCAGCAAGGGTATATGTAAAATGACACCCCAAAACACATTCCCCAACTTCTCCTGAATACGGCGATACCACATGTGTGACACTTTTTTGCAGCCTAGGTGGGCAAAGGGGCCCATATTCCAAAGAGCACCTTTAGGATTTCACAGGTCATTTACCTACTTACCACACATTAGGGCCCCTAGAATGCCAGGGCAGTATAACCACCCCACAAGTGACCCCATTTTGGAAAGAAGAGACCCCAAGGTATTTCGTGATGGGCATAGTGAGTTCATAGAAGTTTTTATTTTTTGTCACAAGTTAGTGGAATATGAGACTTTGTAAGAAAAGAAAAAAAAAAAAAAATCATCATTTTCCGCTAACTTATGACAAAAAATAAAAAGTTCTATGAACTCACTATGCCCATCAGCGAATACCTTAGGGTGTGTACTTTCCGAAATGGGGTCATTTGTGGGGGTTTTCTACTGTCTGGGCATTGTAGAACCTCAGGAAACATGACAGGTGCTCAGAAAGTCAGAGCTGCTTCAAAAAGCGGAAATTCACATTTTTGTACCATAGTTTGTAAACGCTATAACTTTTACCCAAACCATTTTTTTTTTACCCAAACATTTTTTTTTTTTCAAAGACATGTAGAACAATAAATTTAGAGCAAAATTTATATATGGATGTCGTTTTTTTTGCAAAATTTTACAACTGAAAGTGAAAAATGTCAATTTTTTGCAAAAAAATCGTTAAATTTCGATTAATAACAAAAAAAGTAAAAATGTCAGCAGCAATGAAATACCACCAAATGAAAGCTCTATTAGTGAGAAGAAAAGGAGGTAAAATTCATTTGGGTGGTAAGTTGCATGACCGAGCAATAAACGGTGAAAGTAGTGTAGGTCAGAAGTGTAAAAAGTGGCCTGGTCTTTCAGGGTGTTTAAGCACTGGGGGCTGAGGTGGTTAAAGAAGACCTTTCATCAGTTTAGCCCTAGTCTAATTATGGTCTTACCTTATAGGGCAGCCCCCACTGATGCCATGGCACTTTTTCTTTTTTCCAAAGACCCCCCCGTTCGTCCACTGTTGGCCCCGTTGATTTTGGCGCCTTATATTATAATGAACCGACTCGGGTTTACTAGGCGGAGACTCGCAGTTTCGCTGGGAGCGCTTCTCTTCTCCCTGGCTGTGAGCGCATCCAATCAGAGCGCACTGCTCTTAGCCAGGGAGAATGAGCTAAGAGTGGTGCGCTCTGATTGGATGCGCTCACAGCCAGGGAGAAGAGAACCGTTCCCAGTGAAACTGCGAGTCTCCGCCTAGTATAACCGAGTTGGCTCATTATAATATGAGGCCCCGAAATCAACGGGACCAACAGCGGATAAAAAGGGGGTGGGCGGGGCCGTCCTATAAGGAAATACCATAATTAGACTAGGGCTAAACTGATGAAAGGACCTCTTTAACATTAGGTCTGTGCTTTTTCCAGTTGAACCAGGTAATTAACATTGTTTAGAACAAGATAATTCTGCCTGAAGTTACTTGAGATTAAGAGCCACCTACTATTTCACAAGCATTTATTTTGTCTTAAATTCAGCAGATGCTAAGCCTCCTCTTCTTTTAAACATCTGGGTAGATTTCTAAAGCTGATTTAGGATATAAATATAGTGCAGTCTTAGTGTGCAGTGCAGTGAGATAGCTTACTGCAGGAAGGATAAGCCAGCATTTATAGGCGTTTAACACTCACAGCATACTTTCACTTTACCTTTATATACTAAAATACAAGTATTTTGAAGGGCTTCTCCACTTAGAACTAGTTATCTCCTATTCACTGGATAGGGGATAACTGTCTGTTAGGTTGGTGGGGGTCCAACTGTAGGGACCACTACCAATCACGAGATCTGGGGACCTATGTCACCAGTTTAAATGAAGCGCTGGCTGACCATTCCATCTCTATAGTACTGCTGGAAATAAACAAGTACAGTGCTTGGATATCTCCAGACGTTCCATAGAATTTAAATGGTGCTGGTGCACGTACTGTAACATCGTTCTATTCAAACGAGAGGTTTTATGATTATTGGGGTCTCAGCAGCTCAGGCGCAAAAAAAAAAAATGCCTAGAATTGATTTAAAATGAAACAATATAGAAAAAAGAGGAGCTGCCTACACACCTCTGGCACATGTGAAGACTCCAATACAATATAAGGCACATGGAGGCCACCTATCAAAATATCTGATAGGTGGCCTCACACCTCTGGAACCCCTACCTACTGGGAGGAAGTGGGTCCCTTATTTCTTGTTATGCAAGCCTATGTGACTGTAAGGCCAGACACACACAAGCGAGTTGAAAGCAAAGAACTTGAAGCGTGTGTCAGGTTACGTTCTGGCCTCCACTCCTCTGACAGGATCGCACAGCATTATACAGATTTTTAATGCTGTGTGACCCTGAGAGTCCTCAAATCTACTGAATTACACTGACAGCATTATATCAGTGTAAGGGCCCTTGCACACGACCATATGCTCTCCGAGACATACGGTCCGTGAGCAGGTCATATGTCCCGGAGCGGCATTGATCGTGCGCATGGGAGCGCAAAGCATCATAGATGACAATGATGCTGTGCACGTCGAGCCGCCTGCGGGACTATTGTCCCGCACTCCTATGATCATAGGAGTGCAGGACAATAGCCCCGTGGGCGCCCGACGTGCACAGCATCGTCATCTATGATGCTATGCGCTCCCGTGCCCACGATCAGTGCCGCTATGGGACATATGGCCCGCTCACGGACCGTATGTCTCGGAGAGCATATGGTCGTGTGCAAGGGCCCTTACACTGATATAATGCTGTATAATGCTGTGCGATCCAGAGGTGTGAGGCCACCTATCAGATAATTTGATAGGTGGCCTCCATGTGCCTTATATTGTATTGGAGTCTATAAATCAGTATGCTGTGTGATCGTGTCAGAGGATCGGAGGCCAGAACAGGCCCTCTCACTAACACACGCTGCGAGTTTTTCGCTTTCAACTCGCTCGTGTGTCTCTGGCCTAAATTAACACATCCAGGAGAGACTAAATTGTCAGGTAGCTGGCCTATTTTTGTAACTCATATACATGGGACCCCCATTTTGGCACAGGTCCCACTCACACCATCAAACATTTATAGTATATCCTAATAATATGTCATAATGTTTAAAGTAGGAAAGCCCTTTAAAATGTGTTCTGGTGGAGCTATTTTTGTACCTCCTAATTTTAACTGAATGCCAAATAATCATTTTCATTGATTGAGCCTTCCCATCTGAGGTGTTATATCTGTGCATGCACCTTGTAATAAGCTATGCTATTTCATAGGCAGAGTCCTGCTTTTGATAATTACTTTCTTCTTTAACTCAGTCATTACCATTTCCTACAAACAGGAAGATCCATCAGCAAATTTTTGGGTTCTCAAATATATGATTTGCAATGCGTTTGATAATACTTGCCTTTATCTGGCTAACAATGATATACTAGTGGAAATATATGTTACAAAATGACATATGTGAAGTTCTAATACTATGTGATACAAAGAGGAAGATATACTAATCCAACTGATGGTGTAAACTTAGATAGACTACACCGATTTTATCACACTGACAAGTGCTGGATGATAAATTTGGTCATGGTTAGACACTTTTGTCTAAAGATAGATGTAGACGAGTAGATAATTATGATTGAAACACTAGAGATTCACTAAATAAATGATTTTACTAAAAACACTTGTTCAACACTTCTGCAGTAGTTGATGCGAACAAGTAGATTAACATTTGTCATTAATGAATTGTGGTAATGTCAGTGTGCATCATGTGACCCTTCGCCGATGGGCACAACGACTAGACCTGTTTGAACACAGTCAACGGTCATCATTTAAACAAATAAACGATTAAAAATGTGTACATGATGCTCCCTGCATGTAAATGCTTGTCATTATTATTGGTGTTGTGTCGTTAGGTCACTTGTGTTGTCAGTTGCGTGAACAATTATCTACTCATCTAAATAATCCTTGACTGTATATCAACTATTGGTTGGAGACAGAATTTTGAATGAGAATTGTAATTCAAGTTTGGCATCATATTAGAGCGCGCTCACTTCCCACTATGCCACAACCTTTTCCAAAAAGCTTCTCCCCTTTTCAGGCTAGGTGCCAAAAGCTTCTCTAAACTTAGATGTGCCATATTTTATTGCGTTTACAACAAAACTTGGTGCACTCACATTAGTAAATGTGGACCAGTGTTTTAAACTTCTGCCACTGACAGTGGCTACCAAATAAATGTAGGAGCAGGGAGTTAATCAAGTGGCTACAGGTTTGTGCTTGTGAGCAGCTGCATGGACAAGTTGGCTTCAAACAGAACTTAATAGAGGTAGGCTCGTCCGTTAAAGTGGTCATGAATATTTAAAGAGTGTAGAACATACTGGATCCAGGAACCAGCAGAATTTTTAGTTTTCAATTTGAATGTGAGTGGCCAGAAAAGATATATAACCTACAGTTTGTAGAAGTCTATATTCATAGCTAAAGCAAGAAAACTATAAAATAATGTACAGGGCTTACCCAAAGTCTTTTCTTGGATAGGTGAAAGATCAGGTATATTATTCATTCCACTCCATGTGGTTGACAAAATAGACCCATTATTTCCATAATCTGGCTGTTGTGAGGATTCCTTACTCTTTTTCTCCTGTAGTTATACCCCTTTTGTGTCATTAGTATACATTCATCCTTCTTAGAAGATTGCATCATTCAGCACCCATGAAAGCTGTGCGTATTAAATGTGATCCTGACAGATGCTTTCCAAATTGCTATTAACCCTTTCTTCCAAGGTAGCAGAGGTATAGTTATGTAGATCATTTAGGATATGACAAATGCTCAGTAAAATGCATATATAGATCATAATATAATGGGCTGTTATTATTAGATCATTGTTATAACATAGTTCATCCTACAAATTCCTCTTTGTAAAGGTGCTGACAAGTAAGCAATTGCTTGTTGGTCAGATGATTATACAGTTGTGTTCAAAATAATAGCAGTCAGACATCACTAACCTGATCAATCACTGTTTTTGGTAGAAATGATATTTCTACATGGCAAATAATTTACTAGCAGGTGTAGTAAAGTAATAGAAAGCCAACAGACCCAACAGTCATGACATGCATGCTGCTGATTCTGTGTAATTGAATCACTTATTGAAAAGGGCATGTTCAAAATAATAGCAGTGTGGAGTTCAATGAGTGAGGTCATTCATTCTTTGAAAAACAGGTGGCAAATATTTCCCTTATTTAAGGAAGGAAGGCAGCAAATGTTGTACCTGCTGGTTACAGTGCATTTCTCTCTGAAATTCTGAGAAAAATGGGATGTTCCAGACATTGTTCAGAAGAACAGCGTACCTTGATTAAAAAGTTGATTGGAGAGGGGAAAACATATAAAGAAGTGCAGAAAATGATAGGCTGCTCAGCTAAAATGATCGCAAATGCTTTAAAATGGCAACCAAAACCTGAAAGACGTGGAAGAAAGCTACCATTCAAATGAATAGAAGAATAGGCCAAATGGCAAGGACAATCAGCTCCGGGAAGATCAAACTGTAACGGTCGCGTACACACACACACAGGGGGGAGGGAAGTGACCACTGCGCTCCACCCTTACCCCTGGCCCTGCCTACTTGCCTCGCGAGTCCTAATGACAGGGGACAACTGGACGGCAATCCCTAACTTGGAGTAAATGCAGGGATGACAGACAGACAAACAACAGGACGTGAACGGACCGAGTCAATACCAGGAAAGCTGCAAAGTACAAATGGAGCAAGCAGAGAATTGTCGGGAGAAGCCGGGGTCATAAATACCAGGAGAGCAGAGAAGTACAAGAGGAGTCCTAAGAGAGTAGTCAGGTGGGAGCCGAGGTCACAATACCAGGACGGAAGCGCAGTACAGGAGGAGCAGACAAAAGGATGGTCAGGGAACAGGATCAGGTAAGTATTCAGCAGTCCAACAAATAGCCAGGAACCTAGAAATTAACAGGCAACCTGTAGCCAGCAGGCTGCCTGTATTTATAGTGGGGAGTGAGGGTCATGTGACGTGGCCAGCGTCACATGACCGACAGACCAACCAGTCGAGCACCGAGTGATCAGCTCGGCGCTCAAGGCAGACTAGGAACAGGGAGCCACCCAGCTAGTAAAGCCGCCCTGGGAATGAGGTCAAACACAGAACCTCATTCCAAAAGCTAAGCAACAGTTCTGCGGGCAATGGGGGACCGAGTGCACCCTCGGAACCCCGTGACAGTACCCCCCCTTTTACGAGGGGCCACCGGACCCAAGACTTCAGGCGATGGCTTTTCAGGGTGTTCTAAATGAAATGAAATTTACGAACAAGTCTAGGAGCATGAACCTCCCTGGCAGGTACCCAAGATCTCTCTTCAGGTCCATACCCCTTCCAGTGAATCAGGTACTGCAAGGAATTACGCACCTTCCTGACATCCACTATTTTAGACACCACATACTCGACAGCATCATTAACAAGAACCGGCGCAGGCGAGGCTTTTGATGGTACTACCGGTTCAAAATATTTTTTAAGCAGAGATTTATGGAACACATTATGAATGTGGAATGACTCAGGCAGCTCCAACCTAAAAGATACCGGGTTAATCACTTCCGTGATCTTATATGGTCCAATAAAATGAGGAGCAAATTTTTTAGAAGTTACCTTGAGAGATAGATTCTTGGAGGACAACCATACTTTATCCCCAACCTGAAAGTTTACCCCCCTTGAACGTCTCCTATCGGCCTTGAGTTTTTGAGAACATTGAGCCTTTTCTAGGTTCGATTGAACCCGGGCCCAAACTGTGCACAGTTCGGAGGAGAGTTTATCCGCTTCAGGGTTAGAGGAGGAGACGGACGACCCAGAATGAAAACGGGGATGAAAACCATGGTTACAAAAGAAAGGGGAGACCCCAGCAGAAGAATTGACAACGGAAGGAATTTGACCCATAATTGCTGGTCATCAGCAACATACAACCTCAAGAATTGTTCCACAGACTGATTAAGGCGTTCAGTCTGCCCATTACTCTCAGGCTGGATCAGAATGGTAGCGCTACTAAATGCCTTTTTTAATTTTTCAAATGAAGAAATGGCCTCAGTAGACCAATTCTCCAAATCCGCCCCTTTCTTAGTAAGGTCGGTCAACGGTTTAGCAATTACGGAAAAATTCATAATAAATTTACGATAGTAATTGGCGAAACCTAAGAATTGTTGTAAGGCCTTTAAGGATGAAGGTCTTACCCATGACTTAATTGCTAGTACCTTACCAGGATCCATCTTGAAGGCGTGAGGAGTCAGAACATGCCCTAGAAACAGAATCTCCTGTACACCAAAGACACATTTCTCTTGTTTAGCGGATAGCTGATTCTCCCTCAACACCTCTAATACTTGTTTAACATGAGACACATGGGATTCGAAGTCAGGAGAGAATATCAAAATGTCGTCAAGATAGACAATAACAAATTTACCTAAGTACTCCCTAAGAATGTCATTCATGAAGTTTTGGAACACAGCTGGGGCATTGCTGAGTCCAAAAGGCATCACTTGATATTCAAAGTGTCCTACCGGAGTATTGAACGCCGTCTTCCATTCGTCTCCCTCCTTGATTCGGATAAGATTGTATGCCCCTTTCAGGTCAATTTTGGAAAACCAGGTTGCCCCCAGAACCTGGTTAAATAAATCCGGAATCAATGGGAGGGAGTATCTATTCTGGACAGTGATTTTATTTAATCTCCGGTAATCGATACATGGCCTAAGACCACCATCTTTTTTCTTAACAAAGAAAAACCCCGCCCCCATAGGAGAGACAGAAGGTCTAATATGCCCTTTACCAAGGCTCTCCTTAATATAATCTTCCATGGCCTTGCGTTCGGGCATAGAAAGATTATAAATTCGTCCTTTAGGAAACTTGGCCCCCTCTACTAGCTCTATGGTACAATCATAAGGTCTATGGGGGGGTAGAACCTCCAGGGTTGGTGATGAGAATACATCAGAATATTCTCTAACAACAGAGGGTAAAGTATCAGACTTTACTGAGACCCCAGGCTGTACCACGGACAAGCACGAGTCACACTTAGGCCCCCATCTCACCAACTCCCCATTGGACCAATCTATAGTGGGGTTATGTAGTCGGAGCCAAGGCAACCCTAGTACCACCTCAGCAGGTAGGTTCTCCAGGACTAGAAGCGAACATCTCTCTGAGTGGCACACACCCACGGTTAGAGAAATCTCCGAGGTACATAAGCTCACCGTACCACCAATAAGAGGAGTAGCATCAATAGCCATGACATGGATAGGAGTTGGTAAGGCAAACATAGGAATACCCAATCTTACAGCATACTCAGAGTCAATAAAGCTAGCCGCTGAGCCAGAATCAATAAAGGCCTTACCCGGCCATTTATCTACTCCCAGAGAAATCGTAATGGGTACCGAAAGCTTACATTTAGAAAATTCAGGGTGTACCTGGTCTTTAGGTTGCCTTGTCTTAGGAGACTTGACAGAGAGGACCTTCTTAGGACACTGGTTGATCCAATGGTCAGGATCTCCACAGTAAAAGCATTCTCCACGTCTGCGGCGAAGATTCCCTCGGGTCATGCCAACCTGCATGGGTTCCTCGGTGGAGACCTCAGCATTGTCTCTGGGATAGGCCTCTGGCTGGACCACCATCTGGAAAGAGAACTGTTGTTCCTGTCGCCTCTCTCTAACCCGTCGGTCAAGTCGGACAACAAGGGTCATCATCTCCTCTAAGGTCTCTGGAAGTTGATAACTGACCAGAAGATCCTTTAATTTATCAGACAGACCTGACCTGAACTGACTCTTCAGGGCTGGTTCGTTCCATCCAGAGGGGACACACCACCTTCTGAATTGGGTGCAATAATCCTCCGCTGGTAAATTGCCCTGAACCAGTGCCTTTAGAGCCGTCTCGGCTACTAGAGCCCTGTCTGGTTCATCATAGAGGGTACCCAAGGCCTGAAAGAACCCCTCCACAGAATATAAACAACTGGTGCCAGCAGGTAAAGAGAACGCCCAGTCCTGGGGATCACCCTGTAATCGGGAAATGATAATGCCCACGCGTTGACTCTCGGGGCCAGAGGACACGGGGCGCAAACGGAAGTAAAGTTTGCAACTCTCCTTAAAAGAGAGAAACTTCCTCCGGTCTCCAGAAAAGGGTTCTGGGAGCTTAATCTGGGGCTCAAAATGCGGACTGGAGGCCTGAGGAGTGGAAGAACCTTGCCCTAACTCAAAAGAACTGAGTTTTTCCCCTAACTCCTGCACCCTCTGCGTCAGATTAGAGACATGGTCAGTCAGGGTCACCAGAGGATTCATAATACAGTGGTTATTGGGCCTGTTAATCTGTAACGGTCGCGTACACACACACACAGGGGGGAGGGAAGTGACCACTGCGCTCCACCCTTACCCCTGGCCCTGCCTACTTGCCTCGCGAGTCCTAATGACAGGGGACAACTGGACGGCAATCCCTAACTTGGAGTAAGTGCAGGGATGACAGACAGACAAACAACAGGACGTGAACGGACCGAGTCAATACCAGGAAAGCTGCAAAGTACAAATGGAGCAAGCAGAGAATTGTCGGGAGAAGCCGGGGTCATAAATACCAGGAGAGCAGAGAAGTACAAGAGGAGTCCTAAGAGAGTAGTCAGGTGGGAGCCGAGGTCACAATACCAGGACGGAAGCGCAGTACAGGAGGAGCAGACAAAAGGATGGTCAGGGAACAGGATCAGGTAAGTATTCAGCAGTCCAACAAATAGCCAGGAACCTAGAAATTAACAGGCAACCTGTAGCCAGCAGGCTGCCTGTATTTATAGTGGGGAGTGAGGGTCATGTGACGTGGCCAGCGTCACATGACCGACAGACCAACCAGTCGAGCACCGAGTGATCAGCTCGGCGCTCAAGGCAGACTAGGAGCAGGGAGCCACCCAGCTAGTAAAGCCGCCCTGGGAATGAGGTCAAACACAGAACCTCATTCCAAAAGCTAAGCAACAGTTCTGCGGGCAATGGGGGACCGAGTACACCCTCGGAACCCCGTGACACAAACAAGGTCTAAAGTTACCTATGAGTACTGTTACAATTGGAAGACGCCTATGTGAAGCCAAGCTATCTGCAAGAAGCCCCGCAAAGTCCCACTGTTGAAAAAAAGACATGTGCTGAAGAGGTTAAAAAGCACATTGACTGGCCTAAAGAGACATTTTGTGGACTGATGAAAGTAAGATTGTTCTTTTTCGGTCTAGTGGCCAGAGACAGTTTGTCAGACGACCCCCAAACACTGAATTCAAGCCACAGTACACTGTGAAGACAGTGAAGCATGGTGGCACAAGCATCATGATATGGGGATGTTTCTCATACTAAGGTGTTGGGCCTATTTATCGCATACCAGGGATCATGGATCAGTTTAAATACATCAGAATACTTGAAGAGGTCATGCTGCCTTATGCTGAAGAGGAAATGCCCTTGAAATGGGTGTTCCAACAAGACAACGACCCCAAACACACCAGTAATCGTGCAACATCTTGGTTCCAGACCAACAAGATTGACGTTATGGAGTGGTGAGCCCAATCCCCGGATCTTTGTCCAATAGAAAACTTGTGGGGGTGACATCAAAAATGAAGTTTCTGAGGCAAAACCAAGAAATAGAGAAGAACTGTGGAATGTAGTCCAATCATCCTGGGCTGGAATACCTGTTCACAGGTGCCAGAAGTTGGTTGACTCCATGCAACACAGATGTACAGCAGTTCTCAGAAACAGTGGTTATACAACTAAATATTAGTTAAGTGATTCTAAGGAAAGCAAAATCTTCAAACATTTTTCAGTTTATATAGTGAATGTTTGAGTTTGTAAGGAAGAATACAAACACTACTATTTTTTTTTTGAACAGTCTAATATTCACTTTTCTTCAATTTTTTTAGAGTAACAACACAAATTTGATATATTTTTCTTGATATTTTGATTTGGAATAGAATGTGTAGTGTTCCCAATGCATTTGTGTGTATGGAAATAAAAGCTATTAGAAGGATTTTGAGCTTTATTCACTTTTTTAAACACACTGCTATTATTTTAAACACAACTGTATCTTTCAAGCGGCACCCAAAATTCAACGATTTGAGAATAAATAGGCTTAAGCAGGCTAAGTGAATAAATATATTTATTAAGTGTGATAAAATTTTTATATAAGCAGACAAATCACATGCACAGTAGTAAAAGTAAATAATCATTGGCCTGCAATAGAGTATGGGGGAATCCTGTCGCCATGTTGTAGCACATGGCCAACATCCCATGGTGATTTAAGAAAGAGATAGTGACCTTACAACATCCTACCTAGATGATGTTCTCGGCGGAGTTCCAGTTACTGGTCTTTGTGCAGAAAAGTTTATAACTTTCCGCCCATCCTCCTAAGGATGTCCACGCATGTCTCTGAGATAATCACTCAGGAGTGCAGCCTTCTCAACACAATAGGGGGTTTGTATGTGTTATCTAACTATCCCTTAAGGGCCCTTTACATGGGCCGAGAATCCCGCAGATAATCTCTAACGAGCGTTCATAAGATGTACCTCCAATTACCCAATGAACGATCGAAATGCTCATTCATCAGGTTTTAGATTATTTGTGAGGTCACAAAAATTGTCGTTTGCCCACAGCAGATCATGATATGTAAAGATCATCTGCTGCCAGCAAACAACTAGTCAGTATGGGGACGAGCGATGGCATGTGGAAATAAGTAGACGCTGGACCTTTTGAGCCGAACGTATGGACAGCAGGATGTGCACTCTCACAACCGGTTGTTTAGAAATTTTCAGTTTATTTGTAGACAACGCATTTCAGGGTACTACTGACCCTTTTATCAAGTCTCGGATTAATCAGCAGAGCGGTTGGCACTGCTGGAGTTTGGCATGGAGGACGCTGACTTCTATACTGTGGAGGAGATCGCTGCATGTAAATGGGACCTTAATTCACTACATTACAAGGAATATCATTACAAAGAGTATAGAAGGTGATATAATAATTAAAGGGGAGAGAACCAATCATTAAAATACCCTTACAACACAGGGATATATGATCACAGTAGTGACCACTAATCCTCATACAGGAGGGGGAAGGTTGCTGCATGTGGATGCAGCTGATCGAGTGCGCAGTGATCAGTAACAAATAGTTCGTTCCTAGTGCATCAGCTCTTGCAGGGGTGGACTAGGAACTTATAGTGGCTGTAACGGTCACGTCCACACACACACACAGGGGGAAGGATAGTGACCACTGCGCTCCACCCTCACCCCTGGCCCTGCCTACTTGCCTCACGAGTCCTGATGACAGGGGACAACTGGACGACAGTCCCTAACTTAGGATACGTGCAAGGAAGACAGACAAGACAAAATACGGAACATGAACGGACCGGGTCAGAACCAAGAGAGCTACGCAGTACAAAGGGTTAAGCAAAGAATGGTCAGGAGAAGCCGGGGTCAAATACCAGGGGAGTAGAGAAGTACAAGAGGAGTCCTAAGAGAGTAGTCAGGTGGGAGCTGAGGTCACAATACCAGGACGGATGCGCAGTACAGGAGGAGCAGGCAAAAGGATAGTCAGGGAACGGAATCAGGTGAGTATTCAGTAGTCCAACAAATAGCCAGGAACCTAGAAATTAACAGGCAACCTGTGGCTAGCAGGCTGCCTGTATTTATAGTGGGGAGTGAGGGTCATGTGATGTGGCCAGCGTCACATGACCGATAGACCAACCAGTTGAGCACCGAGTGAACAGTTCGGCGCTCAAGGCAGACTTAGGAGCAGGGAGCCACCCAGCAGTAAAGCCGCCCTGGGAATGAGGTCAAACACAGATCCTCACTCCCAAAGCTAAGCAACAGTTCTGCGGGCAATGGGGGACCGAGTGCACCTTCGGAACCCCGTTACAGTACCCCCCCTTTTACGAGGGGCCACCGGACCCAAGACTTCAGGCGATGGCTTTTCAGGGTGTTCTAAATGAAATTTACGAACCAGTCTAGGAGCATGAACCTCCCTGGCAGGTACCCAAGATCTCTCTTCAAGTCCATACCCCTTCCAGTGAATCAGGTAATGCAAGGAGTTACGCACCTTCCTGACATCCACTATTTTAGACACGACATACTCGACAGCATCATTAACAAGAACCAGTGGAGGCGAGGCTTTCGATGGTACTACCGGTTCAAAATATTTTTTAAGTAGAGATTTATGGAACACATTATTAATGTGGAATGACTCGGGCAGCTCCAACCTAAATGATACTGGGTTAATCACCTCCGTGATCTTATATGGTCCAATAAAACGAGGAGCAAATTTTCTAGAAGCTACCTTGAGAGATAGATTCTTG